>NC_133533.1:56421373-56520590 GCF_048544455.1 Silene latifolia
CTAATGAATATAATGAACATAGGGAGTCAATTAAAATGAACCGGGGGTAAAGTTTGTAGGAGCTAATGCAAAGGCTTGGGAGACGTCCTAAAGTCGCGAACTCGCCCTACAATTTTGAACCGGTTACATGGGGGGGTATGTGTCAAGGTTGTATGTGGTGTTTGTCAGCTTATGTGAACGTAATGATGTATGTTGTGAATTGTTGGATGTTGGGAGTAGAAGATTGAATTGTGATTGAAAATTTGGTGGGGTGTGTACATATGTGGGTTTGAATGAAGAAGCATGATGGTTGTTTATTATGTGGTATTTGATAACATGAAATAGTTTATTTTGTTGATTGAATGAGGAATTTTTTAGAATTGCATGCTTAGTTTTATTACAATGTTGAGATTATGAAGTCGCATAGTATGTTGGGTTATGAGAGATAACATGCGGGTAGTATGTACGAGTCAGCATGACTCGATCGAGTAGGGGGCACTCGATCGAGTAGGGGAGGTACTCGATCGAGTGGGTCTGACTTGATCGAGTGGGTATTTTAACGTTTTTATGATCAGAAGCATGTTTTAGGGTACTCGATCGAGTACATAGGGGCACTCGATTGAGTAAGGGGGTCACTCGATCGAGTGGTTGTGATACTCGGTCGAGTATGTTAGAGATCAGAAGATCTGTTTTGGGTCTGAAGTCGGGGCACTCGATCGAGTATGGTGGGCACTCGATCGAGTAGCCTCTACTTGATCGAGTAGGTTTAGGCACTCGATCGAGTGGGTTCTGGGCAGTTTGTTTTTCTATTTTGGATTATAGTACGTGTGTTTATATCTACCTTTTCTTATATAGTTTCAAGATGCCGCCAAAGAAAACCGATGTGTATGCGAGAGCTGAGAGCATGAACATCGACGATATAGTTAAGAAGTTGGAGCATCAAGATGCTCTTACGGAGGCCCTAAAGAGAGTGGGGAAGCATAAGGAGGTTGATCACTCTAAGATCAGTCTTTATATAGCGAGGTTTAACCTAAAGAAGTACAAGGGGACCGGGGAGCCAATTCTTCTTGATAATTGGCATCGTGAGATGGAGAACATTCTGGACCTTGTACATTGTCCTGGTGAGATGAAGATAGAACAACATGCGTTCTACTTGAGGGAGGCGGCCGGTGAGTGGTGGGACAAGGTGAAACCGAGTGCTAGATAGATGTATACGAAGCAAGGCTTACCTGTTATACCTTGGGAAGGGTTCCGGAGGGCTATGAGGAGAGAGTTTGTACCTGAGCATGTGAGGAGTAAGCTGAGGGAAGAGTTTGATGGGTTTAGGATGACATCTGATATGTCGATTCTTTGAGTACTACAAGTAGTTTAATTAGACGTCTAAATATCCGAGGACATGGGTTTGAGTGAGGAGAACCTATTTGAGATTTGAGAGGGGTTGACCCCGGGATTATGGACAAGTTACCCGTGGGAGTCCTTACTGATGTTAAGGAAGCTTATGAGAGGGCTGGGAGAGCTGAGAGGTTGGTGGAGATGGTCCGGGAGAGAAGTAGTGAGAAAAGGAAGGCTGAGAGTGAAGGTGGTGGCCAATCTAATTACAAGAAAGGCAACCACAGTCAGGCTAGAGCGTTTTCTTCGTTTTCAGGGTTTAGTGCTGGGGCTTCCCTTGGGCGTGGCCGTGGAAGCGGTAGTGGTAGTTGGGGGATGACCTGATTTGGCTGTGGCGGTGTAGGCCACAAGAGACATGAGTGCAAGAGTGTACCTGAAACTTTTCAGAGATCGTCTCAGGGGAGCTATTCTCAGGGGCCAACACAGAGTTATGCGAGCAACAGACCGACTGGGTCATGGTCTAACCGGGGAGGTCAGAGCAACCATGGTGGAGGTAACCGCAATGGCAGTAATTCTTATCAGAAACCAGCTACGAACAACAACAACAATCAGGGGTCGGGTGCTAAGCCGACCACATCAGCCAGTACTGTCCAGGGAGGTGGACAGAAGGCTAGTGGAAAGCTGTTTATGATGGACAAGAAAGCAGCTGAGGACGACGCACATGTTATCACTGGTACTTTTCTTGTTAACGGTATTCATACCTTTGTTTTGTTTGATTCGGGGGCGTCTCAGTCATTTGTATCTTCGAGTCATGTTAAACGGTTGGGTTTGAGGGTATATGAGTCTGTAAGTGAGAAAGTTTTTATACCTTCGGGTGAGTCTGTATCACGTGGGAGGTTTTATAGGGATGTATCTATGATAGTTGGGCAAGTTGACCTACCTGTAAACTTGCTAGAGTTTCCTTTAGACGGTTTTGAGATGATAGTCGGGATGGATTGGTTGGGAAAGTACAAAGCTAAGATAGACTGTCATCAAAAGAAAGTGTCTTTGAGAGGTCTTAAGGGTGTTAGTGTGTCTTATCGTGGTTGTGGTCAAACCCAAAGTTAAGTTGATTGCAGCTGTGACCTTAAAGTCCTATCTGAGGAAGGGATGCCCTTTGATCTTGTGCCATGTGAGAGATGACCGGATAGAGAGTCCGACAGTTGATCAGATACCAGTGGTGGGTGAGTTTGTGGATGTCTTTCTAGAGGAGATTCTGGGGTTGCCACCGAAGAGGGAGATAGATTTCACGGTTGAGTTGAAACCGGGGACGGGGCCAATCTCTAAGGCACCATACCGGATGGGTCCTAAAGATATGGAGGAGCATAGGAAACAGGTAGATGATCTAATATAGAAGGGATACATTAGACCTAGTGTATCACCGTGGGGAGCACCAGTTCTTTTTGTGAAGAAGAAAGATGGGAGCTTGAGGTTGTGCATAGATTACAGGGAGCTGAACCGAGTGACGGTGAAGAACAAGTATCCTTTGCCAAGGATAGATGACCTGTTTGATCAGTTGAGTGGTGCATAAGTCTTTTCCAATATTGATTTGAGATCGGGGTACCATCAGGTGAAGATTAGAGAGGTCGACATACCGAAGACAACTTTCACGTCGAGGTATGGCCATGATGAGTATGTGGTGATGCCTTTTGGGTTATCTAATGCGCCGGCTGTGTTTATAGATTTGATGAACAGAATATTCAGACAGTTTTTGGACAAGTTTGTGGTGGTGTTTATCGATGACATCTTAGTCTATTCCAAGACTAAGGAGGAGCATGAGGAGCATCTGAGGATTGTGCTGCAGACCTTGAGGGAGCATGAGTTATATGCTAAGCTGTCCAAGTGTGAGTTCTGGTTAGAGAGCGTTGCTTTTATGGGGCATGTGATCTCTAAGGATGGGGTAGCTATGGATCCGGCAAAGATTGTGGCAGTGACAAAGTGGGAAGCACCAAAGAATGTTGCTGAGATCAGGAGTTTCTTGGGTTTAGCTGGATATTACAGACGGTTCGTGAAGGATTTCTCCAAGATTGCTAGACCTATGACAGCTTTGATGAGGAAAGAGAACAGGTTCCGTTGGGATGAGAGTTGTGAGTCGGCGTTCCAAACAATAAAGGAGCATTGACCACAACTCCTATCTTAGCATTAACTGAAGGGATTGAGAACTTTGAGGTTTATACAGATGCCTCAAAGAATGGGTTGGGATGTGTGTTGATGCAGAACGGTAAAGCGATTTCCTATGCTTCTAGGCAATTGAAGCCTTATGAGGAGGAACTAACCTACACACGATCTAAAGTTGGGTGCATTGGTGTTTGCTCTCAATATTTGGAGACATTACCTTTATGGGGCGACCTTTAAGGTATTTTCTGATCACAAGAGTCTCAAGTACATCTTCACTCAAAAGGAGTTGAACATGAGACAGAGGAGGTGGATGGAACTGATTGACGATTATGACATGGATATTATATACCATGAAGGGAAAGTCAATGTTGTTGCAGATGCTTTGAGTAGGAAGAGTATACATTCTTTGCGTACAGCTTTATCTTTAATGAGGTTGAGAGATGAGGTGGGGAAGTTTGGGATACATATGATGCAGAGAGGGGATGCCATGGGAGATTTGACAGTACAATCTGATCTTTATGATGATGTTCGAGGTAAACAGGCGTTGGATCCTAAGATGGTAGAGTGGAGGGCTGGAGTAGAGAAAGGGACAGTGTCTCGATTCTCTATTCATACAGATGGTAGTCTGAGGTTTGATGGGAGGTGGTGTGTCCCTAATGATGAGGAGCTGAAAAAAGACAATCCTGACAGAGGCACATTGTACACCATATTCAGTACATCCAGGTGGTGACAAGCTATACAAGGATTTAAAGAACACGTTCTGGTGGCCTGGGATGAAGAAAGAAACAGTTGAGTTTGTGGCCCGTTGTTTTGACATGCCAGAGAGTTAAAGGGGAACAGCGACCACAAGGTAAGATTCAGTCTTTAGAGGTACCTGAGTGGAAGTGTGAATCCATTTCTATGGATTTTATCGTGGGTTTGCCGAAGAGTCAACAGGGTAACAACATGATATGGGTAATAGTGGATCGACTGACCAAGTCAGCTCATTTTGTGCCAATGAAAGATACATGGACTAAGGCACAATTAGCTATAGCTTATTGGAAGAATGTGCTAAAGTTGCATGGAGTCCCTAAGGACATAGTATCTGACAGAGATGCGAGATTCATCTCAAAGTTTTGGAAAGAGTTGCAGGAATCTTTGGGAACAACGTTGAAGATGAGAACAGCATTTCATCCTGCGACAGAGGGTCAGACTGAGAGAACAATCAAGACTCTTGAGGATATGTTACGAGCTTGTGTGATGGACTTTGGTGGTATCTGGGAACAGAGGTTAGATTTGATTGAGTTTTCTTACAACAACATCTATCACTCTAGTATTTGCATGGCACCGTTTGAGGCCTTATATGGGCAGAGATGTAGGAGTCCGATTTGTTGGGACGACAGTGCTGAGGCAGTGGTTCTAGGACCATACATGGTACATGAGATGGTTGAGCAGATTAAGATGATCAGGGAAAGGATGAGAGCGGCTCAGGATAGGCAAAAGAGTTATGCAGATCTACATCGCCGGGATATAGAATTTCAGGTTGGGGACAGGGTTCTTCTGAAAGTGTCTCCTATGCGTGGGGTTATGAGATTTGGGAAGAAAGGCAAGCTAAGTCAGAAGTTCATAGGGCCTTATGAGATCTTAGAACGGGTTGGAGAGGTTGCTTATCGTTTGGCTTTACCAGCTGCGTTGGAGAGGGTGCATAATGTGTTTCATGTATCTCGGTTGCGCAAGTATGTGAGTGATCCGTCACATGTGTTAGATGCAGAGAGCATAGAGCTAGATGAGTCCTTGTCCTATCTTGAGGTAACTAAGCAGATTCTTGACCAGAAGGTTAGGAAGACTAGGAGTGGTGAGACAGTTTTGCTCAAAATCCTTTGGTCTAATCACGAGACTGAGGAAGCTACATGGGAGGCAGAGGAGGCCATGAGAGAGCGTTACCCTTTCCTTTTTGATCAGGTATGTATGGTTACGGGGACGTAAATTTGTTTATTTTAGGGGGGTAGGAGATGATCGCAAAGAGTTTATAAGAGTTTTTATACCCTTTTTGGTGTTGTGTCGGTATGTGTCACTATGTTTGTTGTGGTTGAGTCGGGTTGAGTTTGGTTAGTAACATGTTTTTATGTTGAGTTTTGTTTTGGTTGCTGTGTCGGGAGTGTAGTAGTATGTCTTTATTTTGTTGTTATTTGAACTTCGGGGACGAAGTTCTTTTTTAAGGAGGGAAGACTGTAATACTACGGTTTTATGAGTCGTGGTACTCTATCGAGTGGACCTTACTCTGTCGAGTAAGGGTGTTTTGCGATTTAAAATAGTTTCTGACCTGTTGGGTACTCGATCGAGTAGCCTTGGTACTCGATCGAGTAGGCGACACTCGATCGAGTATGTCAGTTACTCGATCGAGTATCCCGGTTTACGGGTAATGTTTTGTCGGGTTTTGTTATTAATGCGAATTAATATATAAACACTTCCGTCACTTTCATAATAAAGTTTTACAAACCTAATTACTTTCAAAAGAGATTTTAACCTACGTACTTCGCACTCATCGCATTATTGACAAATCCCGGAGCTTGGAAGGTCGGAATTCATCTTTCTGATCTTTGCGTCGAGGGTAAGATCTACTTACCGAATTTGTTATATTTAATTAAGTTTCGTTAAACCCTAATTTTGGGAATTAGGGGATTTGTGTTAGTTTTGTGTGGTTAGTGATATATGTGATGTTATGTTAGGAGGAGGATTCGTAGAGGAGGCTTTTTTATAACAGCTGTTGAGATCGTTTGACTGAATTGCATTCCAGGTAGGGTTTCCCTACTCAGTATTAGTCCCATAATGTGTTGGTGGTGATTTGTGATTGTTGATTGTTATCATACGAGTATTGTGACGGTTGTTGGTTTTGATTGCTGATTAGTAGTTGCGATTGTTTGTATCTGTGTGTGTTCTTCGGGGTGCATCCCTGGCTGAGTGGAGTCACTTGCGGGAGTGGCTTCACGCCCATTATTCGCCTTCTGTGGAACCCGCCACAGAAGGGATGTGCAGATTAATGGATTTGGGTTTATCGCTCGACGGAGATGAGCGGGGCTTAGGTGGGAACGGCTGCGGTCTACCACTGGCGGCGAGGAGTAACCTGTTGCGATGGGTACTCTTGCAGGGCTACAAACTTTAGTGTGTAGTAAGTATTGTGGAGTTGGTGATGGAGTTTGGAGTACATCTATGACGATGAGCTGTGTTGTTTGTTGTTTTGTTGAGTTATATAAATTGTGTGATTAGTACTGACCCCGTTTATTGTTTTAAAAATTGCGGTGATCCATTCTGGGATGGTAGGCAGTTGTTGAGCAGGTATGAGTCGAGTTACAAGGGCTAGCTGGGATGTGTCACCTTCGGATGATAGAGTCTTCCGCTGTAGCTTGAGTAGTTTGACAGACATTTTATTTAGTTGATTAGACAATTGTTTTGAGAACATGTAACCCGTATTTTGGGCATTTGGTTTTGGATTGTATTCTTTCACTAAACTTATACTATTAAAATGTTATTTCGTTATTGTCTGATGATTATCATTGCCTCTGGGAACCGAGATGATAACAACTTTATACCTGAGTGGTTTGGTAAGGCACTTGGAGTATGGGGGTGTTACAAGTTGATCCCCAACGGGTTCGAATCTCGATTGTTTTCGAGGTGGATGTTGTTACCCGGGATAGGAGTTATTCTTCCAAGAGTTTGAGCCTTTTCTCAGTTTCAGTCAAGGGCGGAGTGTTGTGTTCTCCAGTTTCCTTGTTTTCCAAGGTGTCGATACGGGTCTCGACACGGTCCAGGGTGACCTTAAGAGCAGTGAGTAGGCTGGCTGGCTGAGTAGTTGTAACATCTCTGTTGTTGTTGGAGTTGTTGGACGAAGCTGAAGACGGGGCCATGGTTTTTGAGGTAGAAAAACGGTTCACATTACAACTCAATCCGACACGATTCAAAGACTGAACGCAGATAATACAAAGGACGGAACAAAGATCAGACTCAATAAGACGAGGACGACCGTGTGTTGTACCTCGGTGCTGACTCGATTTATAACGTGATGGTGTTGACTGGACTTTTTGACTTGCGTCCAACGTAGTGGCGTGACGCCGTTGGACGAGTCTCGTGGTGAGACGACTCATAAGTAAAGACCCATAAGTACGTTTGCTTCGACTCGATAGACACGAGGCGGAATAGAATGGTGGACTGAAGTTTTCGAAAATAGGGATTTTCAAAGAGATTCGTTTGTCGTTTTATAGACGGCTTCTGAAGAATAGGGATCTCCGCAAGTCGGTCAGTTGAAAGGTCGTCTTAAGTTTGTTTGCAAAAGACGGTTTGAGTTTGAGTCGGCTTTGAAAATAATGTACTGTTTCTAGAGACGGTTTTGAAATTCAAAATTGTATGTTTTGAAAATCGAGTTTTGAAATATTTGAAAAGGTCTCGGGGACGGTGTATTGTCCTCGGGATCTCAAAAGTGTCTTGAGAAAAGGGTGTGTGCCTTCCTCCAGTTTTGAAAGAGCCATTGTCGGCGCAAGACAGGCTAAAATCCGTGTCTTGACGCGGCAATTATAACGGCGTAAAAAAGTGTTTTGAAATGGTTGTAGAAAACCGAGTTTGAAAATCGTCATTACGACGGCCTAGAAAGGCGTGTTGAAATGGTTTGTAGAAAATCGGGTTTGAAAATCGTCATTATGACAGCCTAGAAAGTCGTGTTGTAATGATTGTAGAAAACCGGGTTTGAAAATCGTCATTACGACGGCCTAGAAAGACATGTTGAAATGGTTGTAGAAAACCGAGTTTAAAAATCGTCATTACGACGGCCTAGGAAGGCGTATTGAAAAGCAACCGTCGGCGAAAGACCGAGGTTTTGAAACGGCCATTATAACGGCGCAAAAGGGTGTTTTTGAAAGTTTAAAATGACACGGAAGGACTTATGATCACATAACACATAAGCACTCGCAGTTTCATTTTATTATGCAGAATGCTGACACGGGTTTTGGCTTAAAAGGTGGGTTACACACCAAGCAATCAAACCCCGATTTTCGAGAGGGGTACCAATCCAAACAAAATGTGTAAGGAGGGTGCCTTAGCCTCGTTCTCGAAGGTGATGAAAGCTCTTTGACGAAACAGAAATGTGTATCGTCAACGGTATGCTTGACTCAATCGGGATTCAAAACGCGGGGATGAGAAAACTCTCGCCGACGGGACGAGCCAATTGGTCGAAGAGGGTTAGGTTGTGGGCCCGGACAAGGAACCCGACCGTGACCGTAATATCAATTAATGCATTGCAACCAAGACCTCGTTCGAGTCTCACCATCTAGGGATCACAAAGACACAAGTGTCCTAGTTGTCCCCAGCGGAGTCGCCAATCTGTGGACATTAGCCACGTGCACGCCAAGCCAATCTGTGGACATGCAGGGGTCTTTTGAAAGCCACGCTCGGCGGCGTAAGAATGCTTTCGACCGGATCATTTTAGATCGGTCGGTTTCATCTCGGCAAGGGTCTCGAAATGATTAGAGATGTTCGGAGTCGCCACCAAGCATTTGTGGGATGCTTGGAACCCATTCGAATCCACTTTATACCTAGGTCAACCAAGGCAAAAAGTGGTGTTTGACATAGGTACTAAAGATAAGGAATCGTCCCTCTTTAGCATCCTATCTCTAGAATGACTCTCGTACGCCCTGGATAAGGTCGTCCAATATCGAAAGTTTCTGTGTAAGAGGTGAAGGCACGTATTCGGAAGCCCTTTAATCAGACACCCAATCCTGCCTGCAGTAGCGGCCTCTACTGATCGATCTTGGTTGGTTAAATCAAAAGTTGATAAAACGGGTAAATGCATGAATGCGCATCCACTAGTTTAAACCTAACATGTGCGCTTTCTATGTCGCTTGATTTAATCCAAGTATCAAGTATAAGATGTCAAGTTGGATTTATGGTTGATTTGCATGCAAGACGGAAATTATACATCCATTTACCGAATTAGGTTTATGGTGCATAACGTGATCCATTTGTCTTAGTAAGGCATTTTGCAAATTTGATGTTGAATGGGCATATTCGTCATCTGACCTGTCCTGTATTCGGGTTAGCCGAAGTCAGGATCGTCCTAGATGGATGCTGAAAGGGGAACAGACCCTACATCAGGCAACGAGATGAGGCGCGAGCCTGTTGGCGATGCAAATGGGTCTCCCCTAGTTTGAAAATAGAAAAAGGAAAGGCCTGTTTAGGCGCGAGTCAGCACACGATAGAAGACGTGTTCTGGCCATTGATAAAGTTTGTCAAATGTTTTGAAGAACGGGGGTTTGAACCCGTTTTGGTTTGAAAAGGCCGTTTAGGCCGCTTTTCTATTGATTTAAATAACGGGACTTGAATAATCGTCATTGTTTTGACAATATTCGTTGTCGGGTTCGATTTTGTAAGCTTGACATGAATAATTTTGAAAATAATTATGAACTAGTTATTTTAAGTTCATTTGTTTGTAATTAGTCAATATTCATCATCGTACTCGGGTTAATATCCGACATGGTATATGGAACCAAGGATGACTTTGTGTTGGTGACTAATGCATTTGTTTTGAAAATGTAAAGAAATGAAGAAAGGCTTTAAAATACCTTTCAAAATGTAAATAAATGAAATAAAAGGCTTTAAAATACCTTTTAAAATGTAATTAACCAAATATTATCACCGAAACACGGATTAAACCGTCATGGTATTCAGAACCAAGGTGAAAAATGCTTTATGGTTAAAAACTTGTAAAAATGGTTTGAAAATACTTGAAATGGTAAAAACGGATTACAAATATGAAATGAAAATAAAGGAGATGAAGAGACCAAACACGGTTTAGATTTGAAGGTGAGGTAGGCTGCTTTAGGCGCGAGCCTGTGTGCTACGTAAGTAGCCTCTGCCTTAACCAAAAATCGGGTTTTGGCTCATTCTTCCCATGTTATGCATGATTTAGCATGTTATAGTCATGAAACATTTGAAAACATGATAAAATAAGAGTTTTTTTTTACAACCGCATACTTACATGCTAGGCTTATGGCGAGAAATCGACGTAAGTGTATCAACTAGTTTGGTCGGAAAACTCGGTTTAAAATCATTTTGGTAAGTAAAAAGAGTGTTTTGTTAAGTTTAGTGATGGTGTAGTGGTCGAGATGGTCGGTCAAGTGATCTAATGCACGATGACGGTACCAAACAATGTGTAAGGCTTGTGTTTACGATCGGTAGGTCGTAAACACGTGTCGGATTGTTACTTGAGAAGTCGAGTCTATAATTTTAAGGGAGAAAAGAGGGGGCGGACACTCGCGTAACTCTCAAGTGGTGGCATTTAAGGGGTATTTATAGAAGAATGAGTGGTTGTGTGAGTTTTGAGCGGCGTGCCACCTGGGCTGCTCAAAGAGACGCGAGCCATGTAGCACGTCTTCGAGGTGTCTTGTCACTATCACACGAATGCAATCATGATTTGTTCTATCCTAGGATTTGGATGAACATGTTTGGTACTTGACTATGTAAGATTCCGGGAAATCTTAACATAGAAGCATTTGAATGGTTTGTTTTTTATGTTTGACTCGGTTTGACTCGTTGTTAGAGTCGAGATTTGAATTTTGAGTCGGTTTTTGGTCCGTGTCGGTTTTGACTCTAGTTAGTGTCATTGCGACCCCGTCGTCATGCATTAAACACTCCAGGTACTTTTGAAAAGTTTTGAAAAGTTTTATTTTTGAAATCGTTTTAAGTTTTCCGACGTAAAGTTGTACACAAACTGTCGATCAAACGCTGCGATTCCTAAGCATGTTGTAGTCCGATAATCATCGGGTGTTTGTTGGAGTCTCAGCAGATACTGCGTATCTACACCACATCAGCGCCCTTCGGAAATTCTTCGCTCGCCTCCGGAAATACAACATGAGACTAAATCCTCAGAATTGTGCATTCGGGGTCACCTCCGGAAAACTCCTGGGACACGTCGTCAACAAGAGAGGCATTGAATTTGATCCTATCGAAATCAAGGCTCTTCAACTAATGCCTCAGCCTAAGAATGAGAAGGATATTCCGGTATTTCTCGGTCAAGTCCAATACATCAGCCGCTTCATAGCCAAACTCACTATGATTTGTGAACCAATCTTCAAGAAGCTTCGCGCCTCCAATCACACCGAGTGGGACGACGACTGTCAAAAGGCCTTCGACAAGATAAAGGAGATCATATCCAAACATCATGTCCTCATGCCCCCTCAACAAGTTAGGTGACTGTCACCGACACGGCCATGGGAGCAATGCTAACATAAACAGTCGACGGCGAGGAACGAGCCATCTACTACATCAACAAAAGTTCATCGAGTATGAGATAAGGTACACCCAACTGGAAAAGACATGCCTTGCCCTGGTCTGGTCAACAAAGAAGCTGCGACATTACATGCTCAGCTACACGGTTCACATCTACTCCAAGATGGACCCGGTCAAATACATCTTCAAAAAACCCGTACTAAATGGAAGGCTGTCTAGATGGACACTCATGCTATCCGAATTTGACCTCAAATTCGTACCCCTCAAGGTTATCAAGGGAAGGGTAGTCGCCGATTTTCTAGCAGAAAATCCTGTCAACGAGGATCCAACGACCGACACATGGTAACTTCTTGACGAAGACATCCTTTGTGCCTATAGTGACGCATGGGACCTATACTTCGACGGTACATCAAACCAGAGAGGCTTCGGGGTAGGAATCCTTTAGTATCACCAGAAGGAGAACATGTTCCGATCTCAGTCAGCTGGACTTCGTCGTCACCAACAATGCCGCCGAATATGAAGCATGCCTCATCTGCAAACAACCAGCCATAACACTTGGCATCAAGAAGTTGAGGGTCCACAGCGATTCCTCACTCATCATCAATCAGGTGTCCGGATTATGCAAAATCCAAAGTGACGGCTTAGCGCTCTACCGAACAAAAATCAATCAGGAGGCCGAGTTCTTAGACCAAGTCGACTACTTCCACTTGCCACGAGAGGAAAATCAATTTGTTGAGGCCCTGGCAAAACTTGCCGCACTCGTCAACATACCTAACGACATGACATCGATGCCTCTATGTGTCGAAAAAAGGAGCGAGCCAGCTCACATCTACGCCATCAACAACGACGAGGAAAACCATATCGAACCTTGGTACCAAGCCATCCTCAACTACAAAACCAAAAACGAATTCCCCCCCAACTCTGATACAGGAGGACAAAGAGCCATCCGTTTACTTGCATCACAATTCGTGATAATCCAAGAACAACTATACAAAAGAACACCCCAAGGGATTTTTCTCCTTTGCATTGATCACCATAAAGCCAAAAGAGCCATGGGAGAGGTCCACGACGGAGAATGCGCCCCTCACATGAGCGCAATGATGCTGACCGAAAAATCATGCCGTTAGGCTACTACTCAACCACCATGGAAGCCAATTGCAGAAACTACGTCAAATATTGCCACAATTGCCAAATCTTCGCCAACATACAACACATACCACCATCCCTTTTATATACCATGACATCACCCTGGCCTTTCTCGACCTGGGCCATCGACATCATCGGGAAAGTTAACCCGATAGGTACCAAAGGACATTCCTTTGTCGTCGTCGCCATCGACTATTTCACAAAATGGGTGGAAGCATAGTCCTATGCAGTCTTGACCGCCAAACAAGTGGCCAAGTTCATCCAGGACAACATCATCTACAGATATGAGGTACCCCATGAAATCATCAGCGACCAAGGCACCCATTTTGGGCGTAAACACTAGTCTTGCTGGACAAATACAAAATCAAGCGGCATCGATCAACCCCCTTATCGTCCCAAAACCAACGGAGCGGTAGAGGCAGCAAACTATACTCTTGTCACCATCATCAAGAAGATGCAAGATAATTACCGCGATTGGCAGAGCAAACTCCCATTCGCACTCTGGGATACCGAACCTCTATTCGAACACCAACAGGAGCCACACCCTTTTACCTAGCATACGGTATAGAGGCGGTTCAACCAGTAAAATTGGAGGTCCCCTCTCTGCATCCTACTGGAGAGTCAAGTTTGTGAGGCAGAATGGACCCGTTGAAGGATCGAACAACTCACGCTTCTAGACGAACGACGACTCAATGCCTTGCACAACGTCCAGCTATACCAACGACGTATACAATAGGCATTCAACAAAAAGGTGAAACCCAAAAACATCAAAGAAGGCGACTTGGTCCTCAAGTCGGTTCGAGCACCACTACTCGTCGATCCGAGGGGAAAATTCAAACCCAATTGGGCCGGGGCATACCTAGTCAAGAAGGTACTTTCAGGGGCTGCAGTGAGACTGAGTGACCTAGATGGGGAGGATTTCACAAACACGACCAACCTAGACAAACTCAAGAAATACTACCCTTTAACCCTAGTAACCACAATCCTTACCCTGGTTTCACAACTAGTAACCACAATATCCCTTTCAAGTCAAGTTCCTCAACGCGTTCTGATTTAAAATTGCATGTTTTATCGAGTGAAGTTGCGGCACCTTGCCATGTTTCAAACAACCTTTGATCTGTCAAAGACAACATACATTTGCACTCAAACCAAATTTTTCGAACTACGAGCATGGTTTGATTTCATTTTCAGGTGGATACGTAGGCAATCCTTTCTTACACAAGAAGGATACAACCACAACACCCAAAAAAAATTATCAAAACTTTTCGAACTACGATCATGGTTTGATTTCACCTTTTCAGGTGGATACGTAGGCAGACCTTTCTTACACAAGATGGATACAACCATCCTTACAAATCAAAAAAACATCACCCATATCAACTTAAAAAAAAAAGGGAAAAACATTTCCCAAGTGAGGTTTAGGATAATTCAAACCGAATTGCCTTCACAAAATGGATGGAAGAAACAAGCGTTCACAATTTCTTTTGACACAAGCAATCCTCTTATTTAGTTAATAATGAGAAGGATTACAGACTTGACAAAAAATAAGGCTAAGCAAGTCTACAACTTGTCAAAGCTAGGATGTCGACTAAGACATCTCACATAGTAAAACTAGCACAAAATACACAATACATAGCTAGTACAACATAATAAAAACTCACAACACTATTACAACATAATAATAAAATGGGTAATGGAGGTCTTCCTTCTTCCATTCTACCCTTGCCTTTGCCCTCGGGGTACATATTCCCCTTTCTCTTCTTGTTGGCCTACCTAGCTTGAACTTCCTCTTCGGAACGGATCCTCAACGGATCTACAACGGCGACGGCCTCTGGTCTCTTGCATGACCCCAAACTCGACCCAGGTCGAGCCCATACATGGCCCACTACCTCTTTTGGACCCGAGCTTCTCCTCTTTGGTGGCGTGATTACATCAGGGCTAACATCATTGGCAAAGTCGTCAAAAAAGGCACGGCTGGCCTTGCCAACCTCTCTATACTTCAAGTCGACGACCTCGTTTTTTCGAGACTTTGACCTTTCCTCTAAGGTTTGAGCTCTTGACCACTTGACATAAGCGGGAGTCACCCATGTCGTTGCAACGGGCTTTGGCACCTCCCAAGTCGGTCGAGTGGCCCACCACCTTTCAATATCTCCACAAGCTCGGAGTTTCGGATAACACTCTCTTGTACGAGAGTATATTGAGCGGGCACCTTTTGTTGACGCCCCATTTGCCTCATTAGCCTTTCGGGATAAATGAAGGAAGGAACCTTCAAGCCCACCACCATCAAAGAACAAGAACAAGCGGCCGGAGTGGCCAACCCCGTGAAGGACCTCAAGTGCTACCACGACACCACCCAACGGATATGAGGAACACCCTCCTTCACCAATATCGAGGTCCAATAGACTTCGGTGGATGAAAAACTATCCGAGTACAACTTCTTCCTCATAGTAAGGTGACGGAAGGAGTAAGAAGAAGAATTGGTCGGAGACTCTACATACCTTAGCCTCACCAAGAGCCACACTTGGAGGATCCTTGGAGACCCGACCGAAGGAGCTTCTCTACAAGAGCTCTTCTTGTCTAACGCTTGGATGATCTCGCCAAGCACCAACCATGATGGATCCTAACTAAAGAGTCTATCCAAGTCGAAATACTCGAGAGAGAGAGAGGGGGGTGAATTGAGTATTTAAAAACTTATGCCCACTTTTGATTTTATATTTAAATAATTAATTACATAAAGTTTATTGATTAAACTTTAACTAATTAACTAGACGATTTATAAACGTAATGACATGAACGATAAAGAAAATTGCAAGGACACACGATATTTGAAGTGGTTCAGCTTCACACGTTGAAGCCTACGTCTACTATTCTCGATTAATAATTTTAGTACCTTTCTCCGGATTACAAATCTATCAACCCACTCGTATTACTAACTCTAGCTATAACTCAATTTGCATATCACTAGATATTCGATTTTGACTATCTTAAGTTACTAAGAAAGCACTTGATTGTTCCTCTAGGTGGTCACACAATTGAACGAGAGAAACAATGTGAAGTACTATTATCTTATAATGTAACCTTAGAAATAATTCGCAAATTAAAGAGCACACGACTTTTCAAAAACAATTTTAACTTGCAAAAAGAATAATAAACTTAAATACGTTTGCAAAGGATGTTTTTTTTTCGAATATTGTAGTTTAAATGAATTATTATGTGTAGTATTTATAGTAGAGAGGAGATCTAGGTGTTCATCTAAGAAACCCTAGATGCCCTGTGAATTGTTGTACAAGGAAGGAATTAGCTTAGATTTTATTTAATCATTTACAACTCATAAAATCTTGGAAGATAAGAAATAATAAAATAAAAATAATATAAGGAAATAAGAAATCTCCAACAAATATTATTTTGATTTACCATGATTCTTATTCAAGCAAGAAAAAGATCTTAATCCATTTATTTATTCTAATAATATCTTAGTAAAAGATATGGAATAAATATAAGGAGATAAAATATCTTTAATTAATATTTTATCTATGATCTTTACCTAAACCCTAGATATGGTGTAGATCTCGTGTAGATTAAGGAAGGAATAAGATTTATGTTTTTTCCTATTCTAATCCAACAATATCTTCGATAAAAGATATAAAATAAATATAAGGAGATAAAATATCTCTAACAAATATTTATTTAAGATCTTTACCATAAAACCCTAGATAACATATAGATCACGTGTGAAGTATATAGTAAGTAGGAGATCCAATCTTATTATTTAACCTAAAAATATCTTAGTAGAAGATATGGAATAAATCTAAATAACCATAAAGATATAAAATATCTTTAATAATAATCTTATTTAGATTTACCCTAATCTTTACTTGCACAAGGAGTATCACACGCGTAGGAGACGGCTCATAAGCCTACAACATCCAACGTTAAACCCTAGTAAGATATTAGGTTAAATAAATTAGGGTTTAGATATGAGTAAGTAGAAAACCCTAGTTAGCCACCAAGCAACAACCCATAAGTTGTCACATAAGTCGACCAAACTAAAAGGTAATTATCTATTCATAAACCAAATTAAGTACAAACTTCAATCTACTATAAAATAGGTTTTTCATTTAAAGAATATAAAGATAAGATTTGAAAAACTATTTTTAATACAATTTAAAACTCAAGTCGTGCGTTTTTATATTGCAGCTCAATGTTATAGCTAAATCACCTATAACATTAAGTGGTAGGCAATGTTATAACCATAACAGCTATAACTTTACTTACAAAATCATTTCTTTAAATACCGTTATAAGACGGTGACCTATGCTATCTAATCTTCCTAGAGATCTTCAATATAAGATTCATCTCTTCAATTTGATCATAAACCCTTTATCTTGAGCTTGTTATAGACTTGAGCAAGCCTTTTGCTTAAGTGATGATCATACTTGAAACTTGTTACAGTTACTATGCCGCTTTAAGAATCTTCAATGTTATAGCTCAAGCTGCTATAACATTACTTGAACGATGCTTCACAAATCCTCAATGTTATAGCCAAGGTTGCTATAACATTACTTGCTTAAATTGTAAACTTTAATCAATCTATTAAAGACTAAACAAACGATTACGAGCAAGAGTATATATAATATAAAGTACACACTTGTCATTAGCAAAACTAATCATATATCTATATGGTCCAACAAATTCCCCTTTTTTTATGATGACAAGTCTCCTACGATTTGTGACTAAGTGTAGGTTCCCTCTCAACATAATACTATTAAAGTCATATTCAGTTGAACGCAAGAACAATTCACTTATATACAAAGTATAGTATCTAAGGACCTTAAGAGATTAATGGTTTTGAAAAGGAGCAAGCTTAGGCAAATACTAAATCATGGTCATCTCTTCCCCCTCTTGACATAATCGAAAAGACGAGAACAACCATAAAACGACGAGAATAATATCAACCGAGGCAAGAAATATATATTAATCAAAACATATATCATAGCATAAGAACGACTTCAACATAAGCAAGCCCTAAATATAAAGTGTCTAATATAAACCAAGTTGAGTACAGATTTTTTAGGAGAGAGAAAATAGTCACTCACCTAACTACGACCTACAAAATCATGCATGCAATCTAACATGATAGATACCTCTAGTAACTGTACATATACACTCCAGCCAAGCGAGATCCAAAATGCATGCCGAGGACTTACATAGTAATGTGAGGTAATGTAAGTGGGTAAGAAGGGGCAAAATAATTTTGATATGTGGAGGTAAACGCCAAGCTAGTACCGATCACACCCAAAAGTAGCCATATTCCACTTTTCAACCCAACATGAAAGATGATGCACCATGTCAAGTATGACACAAACTCACTAACATCAACAAGCACTTCTCCTCAACTAATATGGAAATGATAAGAATAAGAGTAATAAGAGATTCTTGCTTTTTATCTTTCGTATAATTTTTCTCCTTTTTTTTAGTTCATCTTTTTCTTTTTCCTTCCAATATCCATCACAAAAGCGACAAAATTGACCACAACAAAACTTCCAAATTTACCAACAAGACTAGCTTGACAAGGGTAGGCCATATGGAATGTAGTTGAAGAAATGGGTCAAAACAAGCCAAATTTGGCTAATGTGAGGTTAGTTAGTAAAACGTAAAGGAAGGATTGCCTTTCCACATGTGTCACCACCACAAACCCGAGTGTATACAGTTAATAAGAGACAAATTTCATACTTATGCAATTTGATGTTACATGCCATGTAAGGAGTACTACTCACATCCTAAATGAAACCAATCATGAGTGTCATTGGTTTATGAAGCTCTCACCCTTAGAATGTATATGTGAATATCGAGAAATATGGTTTGTATACATCACAAAATATAACAGACTAGCAAACGGAATATTCTCATAAGATAATAAAATACTATACAAGAATATACTTGCTGCGGAAAATACGAACACAGACATACAATCTCGTCTTAACTAGTCATTCATACGGTTAGGAAATACTTAAGATAGTTTAGGTGCCACCGATTAAATCAATTTCCAATCACAAAGTCTCAAAACGTTCTCTCGCTAATGCTTTGGTAAAAATGCCAGCCCATTGTTTTTCTGTACTAAAAATTCCAGTCTTATGTTGCCCTTATCTACATGGTCACGTAGAAAATGGTGTCTAATGTCTATATGCTTACTACCCGAGTGCTGCGCAGGGTTCTTAGATATAAATATAGCACTCGTGTTATCATATAAAATAGGAATGCACCTAACTTTAACACCGTAATCACATAATTGTTGCTTAAGCCATAAAAGTTGAGAACATACTAACCCATCAGAAATATACTCGATTATTAGTTGAACCCGTCAACATAAATTTGTACAACTAATTGTAGATTTAGATAACGCAACGGAATTTTGCTTCTTTAACCCCCATGTAATAATGCATGGTCCAACAAACGTAGCTATGCCGAAAGTATTTTTTCTATCAAGTGAACAACCTGGATAGTCTGCATCTGAATACCCTATGAGATCGAAATTACACTCGAGAGGATACCACAAATATAATTTCGATGTACCAATTAAATACTTCAAATTTCTCTTAACTACAATCATATGCGGTTCTTTAGGGCACGATTTAAATCGAGCACATACGCATACACTAAACATTATATCAGGATGACTTGCAGATAAATATAGAAGTGAACCGATCATACCTCGATAAGTTATCTCATCGCCAGACTTACCGTCTTTATCCTTAGTCAACTTCTTATCTGTAACCATAGGAGTTGGCTTAGAATTAGAATTTTCATACCAAATTTCTTGATTAGCTCTTTGATGTATTTGTTCGATTTTGGTGTATCATAATTCCTTTGATAGTTTGTTGAATTTGCGAAAAATTGGGGAACAAGGAAGAACTTAAGTTCTCCCATCATGCTCATCTCGAATTCAGAGGTCATCAATTCTGAAAAATACTTACACAAACGATTATTAGTTGAACCAAAAAAATTATCGTCAACATAAATTTGTACAACTAATAAATCGGAATTTTCTTAGATCTTTGTTCTTCCATTTCAAGAATAGAGTTTTGTCGACAAATTATTTAGACATATAAGAGTATGTTAATATGGATCCTCTTATAAAACCACTTTCAAAGAAGATATTTTGATAATCTAAAGATATTTTTTTAAGATTTTATTGATAATTTTTGTCTGGTCTAAAATATTTTTTAAAGATTTTTGTTCATAATTTACAATAATGGCAAGACCTAGGAGCTTGCTTCAAACCATACATGCTTTATCTAATTTGAATACATGGTTTTGAAACTTGTTATCGAGAAATCCTGGAGGTTGCTCAATAAAAAACCTCCTCATTCAAATAACCGTTAAGAAATGTTGTCTTAACGTCTATTTGAAATAATTTAATTCCTTTGTGAGCTGCAAAAGCTATTAACAATCTAATAGCCACAAGTCTGGCTACGGGAGCGAAGGTCTCGTCATAGTCAATTCCTTCTTTTTGATTATACCCTTGTACGACCAATCTCGCCTTATTTCGTACAATAATTCCCGTATCGTCCAACTTGTTTCTAAAAACCCATCTTGTGCCAATAATAGTTCGGTCTTTAGGTCTCGGAACCAAATGCCAAACTTTGTTCCGTTCAAACTGTTGAAGCTCTTCTTGCATAGCAACGATCCAATCTGGTTCTGCAAGTGCTTCTTTGATATTTGTTGGCTCAATGGTTGAGAGGAAGGAGTAAAATGAGCAAAATTTGTTAAGATTTTTACGAGTTCAAACACCTTCATTTAAACTTCCTAGGATAGTTTCCATTGGATGAGAATCCTTATATCTCAATTTCTTAGAGATAGGAGGCACATAGTCATGCCCTAAGTTAAATGAATTTGGATCTTGGCTCGCTATATAAATGTTCTATCTTGTTAAATTTGCAAGTATGATTTAAAAAGGACGAATGATTGAGGTCCAAGCATCGTTCCCCCCTAAATACAATCCTGGGGTTATAACAAAATCAGGTATAACTCTAGATCTTGTTCTTTGATTTGGATTTGACGTTATAGCATCATCGGCTATAACTTCAGTTTCCAATTGTTTGGGTTGAGAAGACGTTATAGTATCATCAACTATATTCTCAGTTCTCTTTCCTTTATGATTCGAAGGGCTTCCTTGTTCATCGTTTGTTCCCTCAATTTATTTATCTTCCTTATCAAATTCTGGAAGATCATCCCTAGATAGTCGAAAATCAGGTTCGTTCAAATCTTTTTCCTCATCTCGCATCAAAAGATTAATTTCTAATGTGATTACACCTTTATCAAACATATTATTCTCATCAAAAATAACATGAACACTTTATTCGATGCATAAGGTTCTCTTATTCAAAACCTTATATGCTTTGCTATGATTAGAATAGCCAACAAATACAGCTTCGTCACTTTTGGGATCAAATTTGCTTAATCTATTTTTACCATTGTTATGGACAAAACATTTACTCCCGAAGCAACGTAGATGCGATATGTTGGGTTTACGTCCCCAAAGAAGCTCGTAAGGAGTCTTTTTGAGAATTGGTCTAATCAAAGCACGATTATGTACATAGCATGCAGTACTGATAGCTTCAGCCCAAAAGTTACGAGGTAGACCACTACATAACAACATAGTGCGTGCCATATTCTCCAATGTTCTATTCATACGCTCAACAACACCGTTTTGTTGTGGGGTTCGTGGTGCTGAGAAGTTATGCCCAACACCATTCTCCCTACAATATTCTATAAAGGCATAGTTATCAAATTCGGTGCCATTATCCGATCGCCGCATTTCATGATTATGAAATTTGGCGAATAGAAACTAATTTTGATTTATACTTATTTTGGGCAAGTTTTATTAGAACTGCAAACTCTTCGAAAGTTTCATCTTTTGAATTGAGAAAAATTGGCCAAACAAATCTAGAGTAATCATCAACTAGAACGAAGACATACCTGGATTTGCCTCTACTTCTTACATTTATTGGCCACGTAGATCCATATGCATGAGTTCTAGTGGTTCATTGGTTCTTACCACTCTCTTAGGTTTGAACGATGATCTCACATGTTTGCAACGAGAACACGAGTCACATAAAGTTTCTTGATCAAACTTGATTGAGGGAAGTCCTTCAACCAAATCCCATCTCTTTAGCTTATTCAAAATATTTGAACTAATGTGAGCAAATCTTTTGTGCCAAAGACAAGGATCATCTGTTGTAACTTTTATACATGTGAACGAGTTAGTAGGAATATTATTTAAATCAATCATATAAACATTCCTTTTACGCTGTCCTTCAAGCACAACACTACTTATTCCTTCAATTATTATCCGACAAGAATCTGAATGAAAAACAACCTTATTTCGCTTGTCACATAATTGAGAGATACTCAGTAAATTGTGCTTGAGACCGGTAACAAGATAAACATCACTAATAGCATGAGAAGAAGATATGCCAACTTTACCAATACCAATAACCTTACCCTTCTTATTGTCACCAAATGTAATTTTACCTCCGTCAAAGGGTTTAAGTGAAAGAAATAAATAGACATCTCCAGTCATGTGCCTTGAACATCCAGTATCAAGGTACCATAGATTATTTTCTTTCACCACAACCTGCAAAATAATTAGATGCAGTTTTTAGGTACCCAAGCTAAGTTGGGTCCTTTGACGTTAGTCACTCTAAAAACTAAATCTTTTCTAACCAAAAATTGTTTAATAAACTTTCGTTTTGGTAGCGAATGAGTTTGTTTGGGAGCCGTCTTTGGTTGAGTTTTGGGTTCTTTATGACGTGGTCTTTCAGGTTGTTTTGGGGGTGTTTTGGTTTTGAAGGGCTCTTTAGGCTTAGGTGATTGTTTTGATTCGGTAGCCCTCTTAAAGTCTAAGCTCATATCATAGAACCAACGATGATTATTGTTACGTTCTTCACTCGTACTAGGTTTAGATGTGGAGAAGTCATTATCCTATAAAACAGTGTCAGTTTCTTTAACAAAGTTGATTCTTTTTCTTAAATCCTGAACGTATTTGACACAGTTTTCTTAGATATGACGCGTATGACCACAGTAATTGCAAATCAAATATTCTTGTAGATTGACATGTTTTCTCTTCTTGAAATCTCGTTCAGAAGGGGTTGATTTGCATCTCGAGTGGTCTCTACGACCATAGCACTCATGTCCTAATCCCATCTTCATATTATTGTCTGATTGCTCAGTTAGGAAATTTGGGACATGTGTGCTACCTTCCCACTTGTCGTGGACCTTTCTAGTATGTAAGAGTAAGTCTTTTAAAGACCGAATCTCTTTATTGCATTTCGAATGGTCTGACTCGACAACCATGGAAGGATGAGTCTCTTCATAATTGTCACGAAAGTTTTGGAATCTCTCGTTAAGAACTCGTACCATCTCAGTATGCATTCTTTTTGTATTTAATAGTACGGTTTTAGATTCCTTCAATTGCTGAGTTAGAGAGTCAATTTCCATCTTTTGATCTGAGATCACAGCTTCTCTAGTTGTAGCCTTTGACTCAAAAGCTCTTTGATTTTTCTCAATTCTAAGGTTATAGCTTCATTAGCTGTAACCTTGGCTTCAAGATCCTTAATGTTGATTTTCAGATCTGAGGTTATAGCTTCATTAGCTATAAATTTAGACTCAAGAACTTTTTTCTCAACATTTGTCACATCTGAAGTTGTAGCCATGTTGGCTATAACTTTTGATTTGAGCTTCTTGGCTTTGGCATTAAGGAGATGATTCTCTTCAGCAATATCGAGAATTTGTTCTTTTAAATCTTTCAACTCCAGATCTTGTTCATGATATTTATCAAGAGATTGCTCAAAGTATTCGATTTAAGCATTCTTAGACAATTTCTTAACGCTTTTCTTGAGTTCAAGATAGCTTACCTCTTCTTCTTCTTCTTCTTCTTCTTCTTCTTCTTCTTCTTCTTCTTCTTCTTCTTCTTCTTCTTCTTCTTCTTCTTCTTCTTCTTCTTCTTCTGAATCTCATAGGAAGCAGCAATATGAGTCCACACTATCTTTATCATCGTCTAAATAGGTCAAGGCTTACGTTGCTTAGGCATAGGTTAACAACTTCTTCTTTTTCTTCAGATCCTTTGTCATCCTCCGTGTCAAGATCTCCGACACGATGCCATCATTACTTTCTTGAACTCTTTCTTAGTCTTCTCACGCTTTACTTTGTCTTTAATTTTCTCCCATGTGGGACAATCCTTAATCATATGACTGGATTCTCTGCACTTAAAGCATCCTCAATTAGCAAACGTATTCTTAGACTCAGAAGTTTTCTTATTATAGGACTTGTTGTTGTTATTAAAAGATTTTGCTTTCTTATTTCTAAAAATTCTTTTATTGAATCGTTTAGCAAAAAAAAAACCGTTTCATCCTCTATTTTAGAATCGACATCTTCCTTAGCAAAAGCTTATAGAGCCATGCTCTTAATGTTACTAGACTCGGCCCATCGTCATCAAGGACGAGTTCATGAGCCATAAGAGCCCCAATAAGTTCTACATAAGGTAGAGAAGTGAGAACTCTAAGTTCCTCCATAACCGTGACCTTAGGACGCCATTTCTTAGTCAAACCCTAAGTACTTTCCTAGCAATATCCTCGGAGTTAAAAGTTCTACCAAGATTTTTGAGCTCATTGATAATAGTAGAAAATCGTGCTGACATGCTATCGAGTGATTCATTGTTTTCCACTTTAAAAAGTTCGTATTTTTGAATCAGCAAGTCAATAAGATATTTTCTAACAGCTGACGTTCCTTTATAGGCCAATTCAAGACCATCCCATATTTCCTTGGGCAAAGTACGAGAAGAAAAATGATCGAATTCAGTCGTTGTCATGCCGTTTTGCAACAGGATTATTGCTTTCGAGTTTTTCTCCACCTTCTTGTAATCAGCCTCAATATAGTCTTCTTCCTTTTACTCATAGGTAATGCCTTTAGTAGATTCAGCGACCAAAATTTTATTTGGTCTATTTTGAACGGTCTTCGAGAACTCCCAATCATGTCCTTTTATGTAGTGTGTCATCATGTTTTTCCATAGTCCGTATTTTCTCCCATCAAAGATAGGACACTTAAGATACTTGGAATCCATTTCATACGTGTAAGGCAGCGGAAATAAAATAAAACAAAAAGATAGAGAGATAGATGGATAAGCCTCTTTCCGTTTAGGCAATCAAGTGCACGAGGCTCTAATACCAATTGAAGAGTCTATCCAAGTCTAAATACTCGAGGAGGCGGGGGGGAGGAGTGAATTGAGTATTTATAAACTTATGCCCACTTTTTATTTTATATCTAAATAATTAATTACTTAAAGTTTATTGATTAAACTTTAACTAATTAACTAAACGATTTATAAACGTAATGAAATGAACGATAAAGAAAATTGCATGGACACACGATATTTGAAGTGGTTCAGCTTCAAACTTGGAAACCTATGTTCACTATTCTCGATTAATAATTTTAGTAACTTTCTCCGGATTAAATAATTATCAACCCACTCGTATAACTAACTCTAGCTATAACTCAATTTGAATATCACTAGATATTCGATTTTGACTATCTTAAGTTACTAAGAAAGCACTTGATTGTTCCTCTAGGTGTTCACACAATTGAACGACTACAAACAATATGAAGTACTATTACCTTATAACGTAACCTTTAGAAATAATTCGCAAATTAAAGAGCACACGACTTTTCAAAAACAATTTTAACTTGCAAAACGAATAATAAAATTAAATACTTTTGCAAAGGATGTTTTTTGTTCGAATATTGAAAAGTAGTTTAAATGAATTATTATGTGTAGTATTTATAGTAGATAGGAGATCTAGTTTTTCATCTAAGAAACCCTAGATGCCGTGTGGATTGTTGTACAAGGAAGGAATTATGTTAGATTTTATTTAATCATTTACAACTCATAAAATCTTGGAAGATAAGAAAAAATAAAATAAAAATAATATAAGGAAATAAGAAATCTCCAACAAATATTATTTTGATTTACCATTATTCTTATTCAAGTAAGAAAAAGATCTTAATCCATTTATTTATTCTAATAATATCTTAGTAAAAGATATGGAATAAATATAAGTAGATAAAATATCTTTAATAAATATTTTATCTATGATCTTTACCTAAACCCTAGATATGGTGAAGATCTCGTATCGATTAAGGAAGGAATAAGATTTATGTTTTTTCTATTCTAATCCAACAATATCTTAGATAAAAGATATAAAATAAATATAAGGAGATAAAATATCTCTAACAAATATTTATTTAAGATCTTTACCATAAAACCCTAGATACCATATAGATCACGTGTGAAATATATATATTAAGTAGGATATCCAATCTTATTATTTAACCTAACAATATCTTTGTAGAAGATATGGAAAAAATCTAAATAACCATAAAGATATAAAATATCTTTAATAATAATAATCATATTTAGATTTATCCTAATCTTTACTTGCACAGGGAGTATCACACGAGTAGGAGACGGCTCATAAGCCTACAACATCCATCGTGAAACCCTAGTAAGATTAATTAGGTTAAATAAATTAGGGTTTAGGTATAAGTAAGTAGAAAACCTATTTAGCCACCAAGCAACAACCCATAAGTTGTCACATAAGTCGACCAAACTAAAAGGTAATTATCTATTCATACCCCAATTTAAGTACAAACATCATTCTACTATAATATAGGTTTTTCTTTTAAAGAATATAAAGATAAGATTTGAAAAACTATTTTTAAAACAATTTAAAACTCAAGTCGTGCCTTTTTAATATTGCAGCTCAATGTTATAGCTAAATCACCTATAACATTGAGTCTGGTAGGTAATGTTATAACCATAACATCTATAACTTTACTTACCAAAATCATTTCTTTAAATACCGTTATAAGATGATGACCTACGCTATCTAATCTTCCTGGAGATCTGTTGGAGTATGTGTCCTCAAAAATAGTGTGATCTCATGTTTAAATCTCATATTAAGAATACGTAAGGGATGATTCATTTATATAGTCAACTGATCAACATTTATCAGTAATGATCAGCTAATTAGAGTTTGACATTACTGTCCTTTAACGGTGGTGATCAGTTGATCCCTTAAGGTCACACCTAAAGGACAATTTCCTTAATAGACAAATTGATTAATTGTATGACGATACAAGTTAATCAATTCCTTAAAATTGAACAATTCAATTGTGAGAGAGAATATTTATATCTTATTGTAATGGGATTAAATAAGATTTATTTTAGTAATTGAAATTTTTTATTACTAAAATTTTTTATTGTTTGTGAAATAATTGAGATAAGAATGAATAGTTAATTATAATTACAATATGTTGTGAATTATAATTATATGACCCATTTTATTTATGTGATCAAGAATCACTAGTCAATTTGTTGTATGTGATTTAATTAATTTATAAAATGATATTTATTTGATAAATATGCATTAAATTAATTAATAACATGTAACATACTACATGTGACATATTGTGTGACAAATGACAAATTGACAAAATAAAATGGAGGTCCATTTTATACAAATGACCAAAAATTGGAGGGTGGTAGGCATTAGTGGGTGATATTATTTTATGTGATAAAAGATATATAATCATGGCTATTCCTTACTAGCCTTACAAACCTACACTACTTTCTTACACACCTATATTTTGGAGATGGTAAAAAGAAAAAGCAAGATGCCAATTCTTGGCCTATTGTACCCGGCCCCTTCCTCCTCTATATGAGAAATTGTTCTCATTTTTACATTCATTCATTCACTCTACATGCATATATCCTATATTTTCTCTACCTCTCACAAAACAAGTTTTAGTACTTAGAAATTGTTCATCTAATATCATCAAAATATTGGATTACTAGTATAGTAATAGTGATAATATTAGAATCTATTTTAATGTATAATAATACACTAATCTAGTTAATTAGAATATTATTTTGAGGGATTTGTCTTGGGTGCAATCAAAGGAGGATATCTACATTGGGATTTTGGAGGATCATCCATTACATTTAAGCTCAAGAACAAATAAGGAAGGTGACCTTATTTGTGCCCATATTTTTGAGCCATATAACAATGTAAGGGACATTGTTTTTCCGTATTAATCTCTTATTTTGTTATGCATGCACTAGATCTAAAGAACACATATTAAGAAGTTAATTAATTCATTATTAGAAGAATCTAATAAGAGGTATATGAACATAACAAGTGGTATCAGAGTATAGGATGTTGCATGCATAATCGGTTTGGTTTTTCCGAATTAAAATGTGACTTAATAAAAAATAGAAATTTGTGATTTATAAGGGTAAGTCACGAAATCATGATTCATGTTATGTATTCTGTTCCTAAAATGGTTTTAGGTCATTTATAGAACTTTTGGTAATTTATTGCTCATTTTTATGATTTTTAGTGAAATAATTACATTTTTATGAGTAAAATGAACTTTTATTCACTAAAAAAAGTTAACCATCACTACTGGTCGTGATTTTTTAGTATAATCTCACATGAATATTTTATTTATTTTATGTAAAGTTTCATATTAATGTGATTAATATTTTATGATTTATGATTTTTATGTGATAAAAATGGCATAAATGGAGGTTAAATGACTAAAAATGGTTAAGCTTAGTTTCTGACCTTGAAAATTTTATATGACCTCACATGCATATTTTACTTATTATGTGTAAAATATAGTATTAGTTTGATTAATAATGCATGATTTATGATTTTTATGAGATAAAAATGGATTAAAAGGAGGTAATATGATTAAATATAGTTAAACTTCGAACAGGCCATGAGATTTTAATATGTTATCACATTCATGATTTAAACACTGTATGTAAATTTCTAGAAGAAATGATTTCATTTTGCATGATTTATGAATTTTTTAGTGTAAAAATGGCATAAATAGGGATTGTTTTAGCATAAATGGCTAAAACGAATTGCATGGCATGAGAAATTTATTTTAGGTTGCATAAATATCCCACTTATCATATATAAAGTTTTAAAATTGATTGGATTAATTTTTGGATATTTAGATGTTTTATGAGATAAAACCGATAAATTGCAGCTATATTTTCTCGAAATTAAATTCCAAAATTTTAACCATGATTTTTGACATTATGAGTGTCATGTAATTATTCCAGAATGTTCAAAAATTTAAAATTAAAATTTTTAAATTATTGTAATTTAATTTTGATTTATTTCATAAATGTTATGATTCTAAGGTCAAAATGAGCATAATATAATATCAAGTTGAATTATTGTCAAAAATTGAGTGATGGCTAATTTTTGAGTCCTAAGAATGTTAGGATAATTAACTTGAGCTTAAATTTGATTAAGTATTGATTTGTGATTTTAATAAGTTATTATCACGCATTTCCATAAAACCGGGTTATATAATCGATATAAGTTAAATAGGGCGATTTGGCACATAATTTAGCATGATAGACACTTATTATAATGCTGCATATTTCAATTGTTGAATGTATTTTATTTATATAATTTTGAATTATGTAATTTTATCTAGTATGGCCTTTATTTTAATCGATATTACAAGTAATGAAAGGGAATATTGATTCGGTTGTAATTTAATGTGATCTCGTATCACTTTTATTTTTACTAGTTTTTCATATTACAAATGTATAATAGGAATAGATTTGTATTTTTATTATTATTTGTAATCATGGAGTATTCTTCAAGATGGTGCCCTTTGGAAAGGCGTTCCGACAAAGTCGGTGTTCTTGGGAGGCGTGCCACTTGAAGATTCAAGGGACCAAAGGAGTTGATTTCTGAATATGTAATAGATTATTTGATTTTCTATTTTAGGAAGGCCATACTAGGAATTTATTATTATTGATTTGCATTTATTTTAATATGTTGCATGCATTGCCAAATAGCCATAACAACACATGCTTATCATATCGAGTCATCGACCGTATCAATTATAATTATCGTAGTTCACCGCTTTAGTTCAATTAAAACGTGATAGATAATAAATTGACAAGACCTCTCACTAAATAATAATTGAGAATTAGCCTTACCAAATAGTAGAAACCATGAGTCCCAATTTCATAAGGAAGTAGGCTCGGCTCACCATGGTGCTAAACTTGTTACGTTGGGTAATAAAATGTTATTACATCGAAATTTAGATTGAGCTCAACGGAAGTATTCGTGATCGTAGTCGCATGTGTTCCGGGCTAAAGATAAATATTAAAGTAATTTTTATCGACCGAGAGTTCTAGAAGTAGAATCGATTAAAGAGTTAATCCACCGAATTATATTGATAAGGGATGAATCGGCTCACCGTGCCCGAGTTAATATGAACTTGGATCTCGGAATCATTTATAATAGTTGGGTAGAGGTCACTATATAAATGCTTAAAACTTGTTTAAAATGTTTACAAGTATTATTAAAACGATAGATGTCAATTATTTCCTTCTTTTCCATTTTTTGTAGTTATTTATTCGCAATGGATTAATCTAATACTCTTACACCAATCACCATTAATTCATGGCTCGAATCATTAGATAAAAAGTGCTCCGAGTATGACAATGATACGATTAGAGATTTACGCATTGGCATTGGTCAGGATGGAAATCTTTGTTATTTTACCACTTTCATACCTCCCACTCTAATATTAATGCCCACCACTTTGGTAAGAAAATCTTGTGAAGAAAATATCACTAAACCCAAGGCATCATTGTTTGAAAAAACATGGAGAAATATTAAATTCAGTGAGAGTTCTAGCAAGAATGTTCTTCAACTGAAAGGAGTAATGGTATTATTAAATGGATAGTGCGACTACCACAACCAAAACCAAGAAGGGTGACCAATCTTACGAAGAATGTCATTATTGTAATGTCATGGGCCATTGGAAGCGAAATTGCCCCAAGTATTTGGGAGATATCAAAGCTGGACTTGTCACTCCACTTGGTACTATTTCTTCCGAAATCGTTGTTATTGATATAAATTATACATCCACCTCAACGTGGATATTGGATACCGGTTGTGGTTTTCACCTTTGTAATCGTATACAGGGGCTTGGAAATGTGGAAAAGCTAAACAAGAGTGATATAGATCTCCGACTAGGAAATGGAGCTAGTGTAGCCGCCACTTCGAGAGGGACTTATGTGCTTGTTTTAGCTAATAGCTTTGAGTTGTAATCTACATAGTTGTTATTATGTACCCACTTTGTCCAAAAGCATAATTACCATTTCTATGTTAGAGAGAAGGATTTTTCCTTTCTTTCGCCATCAAAAACAATTGTTGTATTTTGTTGAATAGACTTGGGTGTTAGCCAACCCACTTCTATCAATGGTATTCATGTTTTAGACACTTACAACTCAACTAAAGATATCAATAACATACAATCCAAAAGACTCATAACTAGTAATCCAAATGATTTGTACATTTGGCTTTTTCGATTAGGTCACATAAATAAGAAACGCATTAAAGGGCTTGACAGGGTTGTCGTATACCTATAAAAAATAACTAACTAAACTGACTATATAGCTAGGGAAGTCAGGTCGATCTCCTCAGGGAGGCAAGATATCTGTAAAAGTCCGTCTATTTGGTCACAAATGGGGGGTGTTTATAATTTGATTTCTAAACTAAAAAGGTTTAAAGGAAGAGAAATAGAGAAAGAGCAGTAAAGGCAGAAAAAAGAGTGATAAACTATCAATAAAGAGGGGACATGTCAGGATTTCGGTTTACTACGGTAGTCTAGTGACTCAACTGTAAATAACTTAGATAAATTACTTGCGAGATAGATATGGAAAGGTCCTTCCGGTCCACTTTCTATCCTAAATTACCACTAACTTAACTTCCGTCCTCGTCAGGGTAGTCTACTGTTCATAGCAGGTCTATTTAGTCCAATCTTCCGATCCAGGATTATATTTAACTAGATTAAAAGGATGACTCAGAAGCGTGCACTCAACTAAGTCGGTAAATACAGTTATATTGCTATGGGGACAGAATCTCACAATTAATTCGTCTAACTTATTTACTACATCGTCACATTTCTACCGTAGATTCCCTAATCCCGACATGAAACAGATTTAGCTACTCATATCGCTATTAATACTGTCAATACTAATAACAAAGAAATAACCAACATTCAACATGATAAAACAATAATAAAAATGCATAAAAAGTAATTAGGGCAGAAATTAAAAGGAAGCAGAACAAGTGATTAAGACGAATAAAAGAAAGATTTGTATTAATAGAGAGAAAGAGATTACAATCGCAAGAATGCGGCGTAAAGAACAAACAAATCCAAGCTAAATAACCCCGAAAGCAAAGTTACAGTGAAGGAGAAAAGTAACGCAGTCCTTTTTTGTGAAGATCAGGAAAATAGAATAAACTTAGATAGAATAAAATGTATGATAAAAGATGCTAATGACCTAGTTGACGTATGCTTAAATAGAAAATATGCTAAGTCCAAAAGCTAAAACAAGTTCACGGGCTAATTAAAGCCCACGCCATCAAAAACCACTCGATCGAGTAGTCTGAAACCACTCGATCGAGTAAAACTCCAAGAAATCAACTCGATCTAACATAAATGTTAGTCGATCGAGTAACCTCACTTTTCAGCTCTTCTTGATCGAGTATAAAACTACTCGATCGACCAACCAATGCCATAGAAACCACTCGATCGAGTAATAAAACCACTTGATCGAGTATTCTTCCTCCAAAACAGCTCAAACTCGTGACCGACTGCCTCGTAGACCGTGCCTTCACGCATCCCAATGCAAAGTCTCACTCTGGAAAATCCCGTCTCCTCAAAATGCATGCAAAAAGGACGAAAATGGTACGATTTCACTACTTTCGCGTTCATTTCTATAAAATGGACAAAACGAACCAAAGTAGCCAATTCGGGGGCAAAATGCAATATAAACAGTACGAAAGTACATAGAAGTACGTGCTAAAATAGGCTAAAAAGACTATACAAAATGCACGTATCAAATACCCCCAAACCGAACCTTTACTCGCCCTCGAGTAAACTAAAATGCAACTAATGGAACGGAAATGAAAACTCAAAGCTAGCTTAACTTGTCTACTTGAATCAATTTAATGCAACAAAAATTAACAATTATAGCTAAGCAATCAATACGCAAACGAGTTATAAGCTGTTCGGAAATATAGCCAACCTATCGACCTTGCAAGACCAACAAAATCGGACTCTCTCGTGGTCACTCTTCTTTCATGAAGTAAAGGGTGAATGTTATATGTAAAAGAGAGAAAGAGAAACAGTCACTCACCTAACTGCGACCTACATAGCATGCATGCAACAAAAATGAAAGACGATTCAAGTACTTATGCACACACTCTAACCAATAATGTCCGTCACAGCCGAGGGCTTACAAATAATATGGGAATAGTGAGGGTTAGGTAAGAAAAGGCAAAACAAGTTATGGTAATGTGGAGGTAAAAGCGTCAAGCTAGTTCCTAAACAGGACCATATAAGACCGTTCAATTCTTAGCCGACTGAAAAATAGAGTACAAGTGCCCTTCATTTGGCATACAGCTCACTAATCTCATACACAATCTCCTCAAAATATGGAATAAAACGGAGGAGTGAGACCGTCACAAGGTAGAAGGTGAACACAGACGACTCAAATAGATAACCAGCTCAAATTTTTTGAAACCTTTCTTCTTCCTGGCTTTTCACTGTACACGTGATTTTTCTTTTTTTTTTTTTTTTTTTTTTTTTCATTTTTTTTCTTTTTCTTTTCACATTTTCTTTTTTTTTTCTTTTTCCAACTTTTTTTTTCCTTTCCTTTTTTCCTTTCTTTAATTTCCACCAACTCCAATCATATACACTCGGGCCAAACTGCAGACGGAAAATCATACCACAAAAGGACATACTAAACTAGCTTGACTAGGCAGGCTCAGTTTTGGATGTAGCTAATGGGTCAAAAAGGCAAGTTTTGGCTTAAGTGGAGCTAAATGGGTGAAAATATAAGAAAAAGGAAAAATTTGCAAGCACCTCCCTACATGTGACACCGACCACAAACCCGAATGTGTGCACTTGACAAGAAATCGAATGTCATAAAAGTGCAAAATGACGAACATGCTATGCAAGTTGTACTACTCTCAATTCCTAATGAACTGGTCATGAATATCACCAGTTATGGGCTATAAACCTCAGAAATTGTAAAGTAAGTTGCCAATTTATCAGGTCAAGTCTAAACAGTCAGCTATATTTGAACAAAAACTCGTAGACTATGCGTATGACAAAGCTAATAACCATCAATAGAAGTGCAAGGCTCAAGTAAAATGACAAGTTATAGTGCAATATCATCACGGAAATAAACCGTTCCGACTCAACCTATATGCAAAAGTAAACGTGAATATTTTTGAAATTTTTTTATTTTTAATGAAATAAATAAACAATGCAGGCTGAAATAAATAAACGTGAATGAAAAATGAATGCAAATGGAGACTCAAAAGGATGCAATACCCTCCCCAAACCAAAACGGACAACGCCCTTGTTGTCCTCCAGCATACACCAGCAGATATATACAGGGGAACGGGAATATACAACCAATAAAGAATGAAAAATAATAAAATAAAAAGGAGACAAAATAAATAAAAGAGTGAGATGGACATACAAAACACGAACTTCCCCAAACCAGCCAGAAAACTAGAGAAGTGAGTAGACCACCAGCTACTCGTCAACCTCCTCGTCACTCTCACGCATGTCCTCCACCGTCACCGTGAAGTCCGGGTCTACCTCCTGCTCTCTCCTCCTCCTGTGCTCAGCTCGAGCTGTCTCCGCCGCCGCTGCCGGGTCCTCGTCCTCGTCCTCCTCACCCGCAGACTCCGGGTACCCCTCAGCCAGGTACCGGTAAAAGGAAGGGTGTGGCCAACCCTCTGGGATCGGACGGTGTCGCCTCAAGTGGTACTCGTATAGAGGGAACAAAGTCAAAGCTATGTCCCGCTCCATACGAGCCTGTCTCTCTACAATCTCAACTAACAAACCGTCACGACGCCCTTGGTCCATAACCGAGGATGCCTCAAAGGGTGGTGGAGGTACAAAATTAGCCGGTAGGACCGGCTGTGTATGTGTCTGGTCGGCGGGTGCGGGAGTAGGAGTAGGAGTAGGGATCGGGGTAGGTGTGGCCGTGGAAGGCTGGCCACCCGTAGAAGGTGCGGATCCCTCTCCGGTCTCAAGTCTACGCCGCTTCTTAGCGGCGAGTAAAGTAGTAGGTGGGCGGACACTAAGGTGGTAGTCAGGTAAAGGTGGAAGTCGGGCGCCCCGTGCAATAGTAGGCAAAGGGGCTAGACGAGGGAGGGTGTCACAAGGTAGGTCCATGGACAAGGAACCGTCTATCTTTCAAGTCCGGTAGTCAGAAGTAAGACAGGTCTGAGAGTGCATAGACGCTAGGCTCAGGTACCTATCTCCCTCTAGGTACGGTAAGTCAGGGGGCCAGGCAGGGAAGAGGGAACGGGCAAGAATGGTGGCTATGCCACCGCAGACAATAGATCCCGTGACCTTCTCCCCCTGGGCCAGGAAGTACTGGGCGGTCATATAGGCAATGTTGAGGGTGAAAGGACCCTCGCAGTCAATGTTCAGGTAACCGCCTAAGATGGAGAGCTCATTGTTGTTGATGTTGTTTGGCTCCCTACGGCCAAAAATGGTGCTCCCCATCAGTTTAAGAAAGTAACGGGCAGGAGGAAGGTGGACCGGAGCGAGCTTTCGCTCGGGAAAGGTGGTCTAGGCCAAGGTCCGCCAAAGCTGACGAATGACCTTCCTAGGGGCAGCAGTGTCGCCCGTAAAGGAAAGGCCGAATCTGGTACCAAACTCCTCCAATGTCATCGAAAAAGTCCGGTTGAACAACCGGAAAGACACGGAAAGACTAGTGGGGACAGCGTCATGTGCCCCGGAGGAGAAGGTGAAGGAGATGAAGAACTCAAGGCTCAGCTCCAGAAAGCTATGGCCACTCATAGTGATGAGTCCGGCCATCCCCGTGCCCCGTAAAAGCTCACAAACTGGCTCGTAGAAACCGAGCCTCTCAAGTGCCGAACGGTCTAAGAAACGGGTAGGGAGAAAATCGCAGCCAACTAAGTTATAAAACCTCTTACGATGTACACCATTAACGAAAATTACCTGCGGGTACTCAGGGTGGGAGTCGAGGGAGTCGTCCCCTCAGACAGTGACCGTGCCAGAAGGAGTAACAGAAGTACTAGGAGCTGGAGTAGCACGAGCACGACCACGACCATGGCCCCGGCCTGTAGAACCTGAGGTAGAAGACCATCCAGTGACGGTAAGAGGAACTAGGGCAGCCCGTAAAGCAGTTGAAACTGCGGTTGAGTCCGCCACAGGTGTGCTCATCGTGGCTGAAGTAGAAGCTGTGGCTGGTGTGACCACCACTGAAGAAGAAAGACTAGCAGCAGTGCTAGCAGTGGTGGTGGCTGTGACTGTAGTGGCAGCTGAAACAGGGCTAGAAGCGATGAACACGATGCACCGGCGGTGAAACTAGAAAAACAGAGGTACTGGCGGTGCGGAGACGGTAGTAACAGCAGGGACTACCGTCTCAGACAGAGACAAGGATGGACTGGCAGTAGAGCTTGAAGAGGGCATCGAGCTAAAACCCATCCTGAACAAATAGGGCAGGGGAAGTTGATAAGAAAATGGCATGAAAACAGTGTGAAAACAGCATGAAGTCGGCATGAAAATTCCCCTAACCAGTCAAAAAATTCGACCTACAGCACAAAAATTCCCAACTTTTTCCTTAAAAATTCGAATACAGCAGGTAACAGCGATAGGGTGCGGGTAGCAGGCAAAAATGGCAACCAATTAAGCAACAATAGAGGTAAATTAAGCAAATGGCAGCAGCACAGACCAATTTTCAGTCGAAAATTTCGACTGTAAAACCCCCACTACAAGAAATCCTGTTTCGGGCGACTACGATTGCATGAAATCGATCGAAAAGCAAAATGGCGGATCGAAATTGGTAGCGAGCACGAGTAGCAAACCTTGGTCGCCAATTAGAAATCGGGCGATGAAATCGATCGCTAAAATTGGCGGTCGACAAAGTAGTCGCCAAATAGCCAAATTGGCGACTAAAAGTAGTCGCCAATTTGGCGTCGATAGCAACAACGTAGTCGCCAAATTGGCGAGTGAAATCAGTCGCCATTGTTGATTTTCAGTCGCCAATTTGGCGACTACGTTGCCTATCAGTCGCCAAATTGGCGACTACTTTCAGTCGCCCAATAGTCGCCAATGGTACTGGCATATCAGGAGGTTTTGTTTTGGATTTTCCGTTTTGGCGACTGAAAGTAGTCGCCAAAATTACATTTCAGTCGCCAATTCCACTGTAATTTTGGTATGAAAATTCGGTTTTTCATACTACCCTATCCTTTTCATTGCTCGTACCTGCATTTCTATTACTACAGCACCAACTTTAGCAAACTAAACTCACAACACAACACAAATGGAACACCAATAACCAAATCTCATATATAAAATGAGAATAAACCAAGTTACCAACAAATCCTCAACAAACCAAATCCGTCACAAGTCTAACTAACACTACCCACTACCATGTTCTTAAGTTTTGGGAAAGGGGCACATAAGTCAAGTAACAGGAAAAAAAGCACCCGCGCCAAATCCACCTCCTCCGGATGGATCATTAGGATCTTGCCAATGGGGACGAGGACCGGAGTTGCACGAACCGAAGAAGGCTTCCATTTGATCGAACTTTGCTTTCATTTCCCGCATTTGTTGATCCCTTTCGGCGTTTAGGCGCCTTTCTTCGGCATTTTTGCGCCTTTCTTCATCAAGTTGTGATTGTAAGACACTTACAATTCCCGGCTCATAAGTTTGTTTGGACTTTGAAGAAGTCCTTGCTTTTGGCGCCTTGAAGAAAACTCCATGAGCTTCTCCGGTTCCATATACCGAGCCCTTTTTGTACCCCTCAACCAAGTCAAACCAAATATCATTATCGGGCCTATCGGGGGTGTTCTCTTTTTCACGCAAATGCATCCTACAAGTGAAACCAAATATCATTAAAGGTTATTTTTTCATGAAAAATTTATCTATAATATATAATGTTATCAAAGGAAATTGACTAATTAAATGAAACATACATATAGTTCCTTATCTTTCGCCTTAGTCCAATGCCTAATACCCTTATCATCAACCTTGCTATGCGTGTCTGCAAAGAGCTCGGGAGCCGTCATCTCTACCTTACCTTTTCTCTTCCCCTTCTAAAAACAAACAAAGAATAAATTCATGGTTTTCACGGTTAATTTTTTTTTAATAATTGCATCTAAGGTGTTATGTATACTTACTCCCAAAACACGATCCAAGAAAGAACGAGATCCCCCGTAGTGAGTAGCCTCAACAATGCCTTCTTTCTTTCCTCCTCTTTTGTTAAGTGAACCTCGCTCCGACTTTATCTTAAATTTCGGGGTTTCACGTTTCTTCATTAGACCTTCATATGCGTCACCTAAAATTCAAAATAGTGTTAGAAAAAATAAAATGGTTACGTAAATTTATTATAACTAAATACAAGTAATCAAACTAATAAAATAATACACACCTTTCAAATGCTCGGGCTCCTTTTTCCTCTTCACGGTCTTATAGATGACATCTCTGTATCTTTTAGTACAAATATGATTGTACCTTTCACGGTCCATATACTCCAATCCCGCCGGCCAATCAAAGGATTTCTATAAAAAGTTTTTATTAGTATAAATTACTAATTGAAATTTAGATATAAATTAACAGATTAATTATATACAAAAATATACCCGAAAGATGTTGAACCATTCTTCTTTTTGTTGGGGCGTAGCGTCACGTTAACAAGTAGGAACATCCCCTGTCATCTTCTGTTTCGTACTTGCCGAACAACCACTAACAACCGTTCTGCAGTTAAACCTGAAATACAATATGTTAAATACAAGTACGAGTTTATATTAAAAAAAGAATGAATATTGTAACTTTAATGGAGTATATGAAATGATTATATGAGTAACATATATCTTACCAAAGACCAGCCGGATCAAGTATCATCTTCCCATCATTAGTCCACTGAATCTCGGGTCCCTGATCTGATGAGTCATCATTGGTCGAGTCCTCGACCGACGCCTGCTCAATCTCCGTCTCCTCTTCCTCTAAAGAAGACGTACTACGACGCTGACTACCCCCGCCTCGCTGTCTACCTCGTCCTGCGCCACCTCCTGCCATCTACAATTGCAAAAAAAAAAATATTAAACAATGTTGTTAGTAAAATAAAAAACATAATTGCAATAAAATATAAAATAAAATTAAACAATGTTGTTAGTAAATTTACCAAAATAACTAACACTAATCCTCATCATCTTCTTCATCAGTTTCATCCTCATCCTCATCCTCATTTTCATCCTCCTCCTCCTCATCATCATCATCATCATCAACTTCTTCATCATCATCATCATTATCATTATCTATTTCCTCCTCCCACTCCTCCAACTCTATATCTTCTCCATTCTCTTCCTCCTCTTCCTCATCTTCCAACTCTTCACCCTCTTCATTCCCATTCTCGTAACTGATTTCTTCAATTGGAGACAAAATGGTGCTACTTGATACTACTCCTTCTTGGAAAAAAGAGGTATCTATTTTTGATCTTGCCTTTGTCTTAAAGACTGCCCACCATTGCTTTTGATTTCTATCATTCCTAGTGCATGGATAAGAAGAGAAATACACTTGATGAGCTTGATGTGCGAGTATAAAAGGGTCATACTTAGAATATGTTCTAGTATGATTCACTTCTATGAGTTTGTAACGTTCATGTACTCTTGTTCCGGCTATAGAATTGTCCTTCCATTCAACCTTGAATAAGACAGTCTTATAAGCACCCTCTCGCCCATTATAGCACATCTCAAATATTTCCTCTACTATACCATAATAGTCATTGTCATCAAGAGAAGAAATAGTGACACCATAATTGCATCTAGCCTTCTTTTTACCATAGTTGAATGTATGAAAATTGAATCCATTAACTAGGTATCGATTCCAAGTTCTAACCATTCGTGAAGGACCAGAGGCTAAACTCCTTATCAAATCATCTTCGATATTCAACTCAATAACATGCTTCTTAAACCATGATGGAAATTGCTCCTCGTGTTTATTCCAAACATCATCCCTCCTCACATTAGGATGCTCTTTCATGAAATCAGTCACAAACTGGATTTCATATGGTTCTAAGATTTCACAATTAGATAGAACGTAAAGGTGAGCACGATTATATTCTTTGTCATCCAAATATCTTGTTCCCCCAATCGTTGAGCAACCTTCATCATCATGAGTTTGAAAAAACTCGGGTAAACTTGCATCAATTTCATCCTCTTTGTCAATGTTCAAGTATTTTGCCTTGGTTTCTATATGTTTTTCAAAGTAAAGCGAGCAAAAATTTGCAATCTCTTCTGTTAAATATGCATTGCATATAGAACCTTCTACCCGAGCTTTGTTACCAATTTTCTTCTTCATGTGTTTAAGATACCTATAATATAATTATAGAGCTTAATTAAAGTTGATAAAGTTAAAAAATTAAAGTGTATAAAAGAATAATAGTTATAATGCCAATAATACTAGTTAACTTTTATTACCTTTCAAATGGATACATCCACCTATATTGGACGGGTCCTCCAACTTTGGCTTCATAAGGCAAGTGAACCGGTAGATGCTCCATGGAATTAAAAAATGTAGGAGGTAAGATCATCTCAAGTTTACACAATATTTCTGGTATTTGCTCTTCGAGACGTATCATGTCCTCAACGCATATTGAGGAAGAACATAAATCTCGAAAAAATTGACTAATCTCAACAATTGCATTCCACACAGTAGTCGGGAGAAGATGTTTCAAAGCAACGGGTAATAATCGTTCCATGAAGACATGACAATCATGGCTTTTCAAGCCTTGCAACTTTAGCTTCTTCATATCAACACATCGTTTAAAATCCGATGCATATCCATCTGGAAACTTCAACTTTCGTAACCACTCACACAATACCTTCCTTTGAGCTTTGTCAAGAGTAAAAATGGATTTTGGCTTTGACCCGTCTTTCCGAATGTGCAATTTGGGACGGTCACAAAATTTCTTTATATCTTTTCTTGCAGCAATAGTATCACATGACTTTCCTTCTATATCCATAATCGTATGAATCAGTAGCTCAAAAAAAATTTTCTCTATATGCATTACATTTGTTCGGCAATATTTTTGGTTGCATACATTCTTTGAAGTCTTGGAGGGATTGGAAAGTAAAATAATGGCGGGTTTATTGATATTGGTTTTTTACTTTTTCCACCTCTCTTACAACCCTTGTTGCCTTTTTTTCCCCTCAAAACAATATCTCCCTCCCTTGTCTCATATCTATCTCTTTGACATTTCTTGCACTTGTCAAGGAAAGCATCATCTTTCCAAAAGAGCATACATCCTTCGGGACATGCATCAATCTTTTGATGCGGAAGTTGAAGACCTTTAACTATTTTTTTGGTATTGTAGAAACTTCGAGTCATGACATTATTTTCGGGGAGAGCATCCTCAAGCAAAGAAGCAATGGCATCAACGGCATTAAATGGCATATTAAACTCACATTTCACCGTTACTATCCGAGAGGCGGCTTGTAACAATGACATTTTGCTCCCTTCATATAATGGTTGTTCAGAAGCTTTTAACATGTCAAAAAAAACCTTTGCTTGTGGATTTGGTGGTTCTTCTTCATTCATTGCAAGATGATCGTCATTATTGAAAACATTAGACTCAAAGGCATCAACAACCATATCTCTATATGGGTTTTCATTTTGTTGGATTTGAGGTTGTTCGGGAGAATATGCTTCCCCATGAGAAATCCAATTGTAATAGTTTGGACAAAACCCATTTGTATAAAGATGTTCTTCTACCTCTATGTCATGTAGATATTTCACGTTTTTGCATTTAGTACCAGGACATCTAAGTTTATTTTTTACCAAATCATATTCATCATTTTGTTTAGCAAATTCAATAAATCCACGAACCCCCTTTATAAATCTAGCGGTAGGACGTCTCTTCTTATCTACCCTTTCTTCGTACATCCATCCACGTTCCAATCTCTTCATTTTAATCTAAATAATATATAAACCATAATTTTAACAATAAAACATAGAACCATCTTTAACAATAATCCATACGAACTAATTAACTATACTAATTAACTAAAATTATATTAATTAACTCATATTATACTAATTTATACTAATCAACTAAAAATATACTAATTTATAGTAATTATACTAAAATTATACTAATTAAATAAAATTATACTAACTATACTAATTTATTACTACTTTTAAGAATACTCCTTATCAAACTAATTAAAATAATTTACTACCTTTAAAAAACCAAACTTTATACTAACTTACTAACATTACTAACATTATACTAATTCACTAACATTACTAACATATAATAATTTCCACCTTACTAACATTATACTAATTCACTAAACAATATAACCAATAAACAAAATCAACAACACTAACAACACTAACAAAACTAATATTAAACAAAATCAATAACACTACTATAACTACAATCATCACAAATTAATCCCAATTTCACCAAAACCTAATTAAATTACATTTAAAAACCTAATAATCAACACAAATGTTTATATAAACATATCAAATCATCCTAATACTAATTACAATAACAAAAATAATCTAAAATTAAACAAAGTAATTGAAATTTAAAACAAATAAAGAAATTATACCTTCAAATAGCTTAGGATGAACCGAAATAAGGCACCAACTCTTCTTCCCGACGTCGAGGTGGTCGGTGTGATGGTGGTCGGAGTAGTGATCGGAGTGGTGGTCGACTTAGGTGGCCGGAATAGGTGTTGCGGTTGGGACGATTTTTGTGTGTTTATGTTTTAGTAAAGTAAGAGAGAGGGGAGAAAGAGTCCCGTGTTGTTGCGTATAATAAGTGACTGGGCGACTGATTGGCGACTGAATTAGGGTAGTCGCCAAATTGGCGACTGATTTCAGTCGCCCGTTCTGAAAATCAGTCGCCAATTTCAAATAGTTGGTGGAATTTGGTAGTCGCCAAATTAGCGACAGCTAGTAGTCGCCCAAATTTTTTTTCAGTCGCCAATTTGGCGACTATTTTTTCCTGTCGCCATTTTCAGTCGCCCGAAACAGGATTTCTTGTAGTGCCCTAATCGCAAATTTCTCGCAAATTTCGAATTTAAACATGTAAAAATAATGAGGTACGGGAATTGATCATCAAGCAAGACAAATAGGGCATACATTTGCAATTATAGTCGACAAATTCGACCAAGTAAAGAATTACGAAACCCTAATCCTAATTCACTTCATAATAAGCAAAATTAAAGAAATTAAAATGCAAAGAAGTGTAGGAATTACTTACTTGATAATAAGGAACCTACTAATTGCAATTAATCGACAATCAACAAGCAAAGATGACGATTTTTGATAGAAAAACCGCGAAACCCTAAAATCCTCAATTGATCGTGTAAAAGGGCGTGAATCAAGGGGAAAACAGAGGGCTAATGACGATTAATTAACAAGTAGCAAAATGTAGGTGGCGGATTTGGCAAATGGGCAAGAAATATGGGGGATGTGGGGTGTTTTGATCGCAAATAATAGGGAGGGAGTCGAAAATAATGAAGGGAATGAATTAACAAAGAAAAAGAAGGAAGTTAAAGAAAACTCCTTGCGTGTCATTTCCCAAATCACTCGATCGAGTGGTTTAAAACTAATCGATCGAGAGCTTCATGTATGCATCTTCTCGATCGAGTAAAAAGTTACTCGATCGAAAACTCCCCTTTTCAGCTTTAGTCGATCGAGTAATAAGGAATCACTCGATCGAACACATTTCACTCGATCGAGTAATTTTTGTACTCGATCGAGCTCTTTTCCTCGTGTAAGCTCTTGAATTCGCCATTATTCCTTTGAATTTGCGTCTAATTCCCCAAACCTGCATAAAAACACTCCAAAAAGATATCCCAAAATACCAAATACGTAAAGTAACAGTCTATAGTCTCTAATCTACGCTAAAAATCGTCCAAATTCTAATTGTCCTAATTAAAAGTAATAAATAAAATTCAACGGAAAATTTTAAAAAAATTGTTTTTACAATTTGTTACACGGGGCATTTCCCCGCTCACTTCTCAAGGCAATTCAGTAGCCCCTCGGAGGGCTTCTGACTGGAGGACGTCATCTCAGCAACATTAATCATCCTCTTCAATTTCCACGAGCATGCATTTGAATCATAAGGAGGAGTACAGTTGACGTCCACATACGCGCGAACTTTTCTCATCCTTACTCCTTTCACACCGGCTTTGGCATCGTCACTCCCACTTTGACTGACATTAATTGCACAATACCCTTTGACAGCTCCTGCATTATTTTAATCTGTACCTGCAGCAAGGAAAACAGCCGAACTTTCCACCTTTTTGCTCTCAACCTGAGGCGGAGGGGTCACAATAGCAGCATAATATTCCAAATTTTCATTTGAAGTGTCAATAGGAGGGTCAACAGAAGAGAGGGCATTGCAAGGCTGAGCTTGCATGGGAGCCCTTCGGAACTTAGACTGATGGAATATCAATTCCTCGTCCCCAACCTGAAAAGTCAATGTCTTGCCCCCGACGTCTATTACTGCACGGGCAGTGAATAAAAATGACCTCCCTAAAATAATAGGGGTATGGGCATCTTCGGGGATGTCAAGTACAACGAAGTCAACGGGAATAAAGAATCTCCCGATCTTAACAGGTATGTCTTCTATGACACCCAGTGGCAGTGATATGCTATGGTCGGCCATCTGAACAGTTATATTTGTGCAATTAAACTTTGTCAAACCAAGTCTCTTAGCCAAAGACAGCGGTAAGACAGTCACGCTAGCGCCAAGATCGCATAACGCGTTATCAATCAAATGGGTACCAATATGACACGGAATCGAAAAACTACTCGGGTCTGACTGTTTGGGAGGTAACTTGTTCTGAACTAGGGCCGTCCCTACTTCGGTCAAAACTACCGTCTCATGATCATTAATGTGCCTCTTACGCGAAAAAATTTCTTTCATAAATTTAAGGTAAGAGGGTACCTGTGTCAGCAGTTCGGCGAATGGCACAGTGACTTGCAAGCTTTTCAGGAGTTCGGCAAATTTGCCAAATTGTTGATTAGCTTTAGTACTTTGCAAATGCCTCGGGAAGGGCACCGTGATGGGTATCTCGAGTCCCTTGTTCCTCTCTTCCAACGTGTCAGCCGGATCAAGCTCCAAATCCTTCGAACGCTTCTTTCCTCTCGAACGAGGTCTTTCAGGCGATTTTTCACTCGATCGAGCACTAGCAGGCTCTCGATCGAGTTGTTATTTATCTACACTATTCGATCGACCAAAAATACCATTCGATCGAGCAGTTTCTTCAACAAAGTCACTCGATCGACCAAAAATTTCACTCGATCGAGTAAGTTTTTTTTTCCTGTTCACTAGATCAAGTAGAAAGTTTACTCGATCGAGTCCTTTCTTCAGCAAAATCACTCGATCGACCCCCTGTAATCACTCAATCGAGTACTTTCCTTGTCGTCAGGTCCTTTTCTTCACCAGAACACTGTTCATCAGCAATAATTTCCTTCCTCGGGTTTGATTTCAACACGTCCGGTCCCTCATATGAACGACCGCTCCTCAAATTAATTAAATTTACCATCTCGTGTGGATTTTTATCACCTTGTGATGGTAAATGACCCGGTTTCCTTGTGGACTGGTTCGCGGCTAACTGGGCAACTTGAGTTTCAAGTGCCTTGATAGATGCATCTTTTTGTTGATCACTCAGCTGCCACTGCTTTGTCAAAGACTACAACATCGTTTTCAACTCACCTAGCTCACTTACTCCACCAGAAGATGATGCACCTTGATTAGGTGTAGGAAAGGAAAGAGGCTTTTGAAAGCCTTGTTGAGTCTTATGTGGAGGGACATACGGCTGCTGGTGCTGCGGAGGAGGGGTAGGATTGAGCACATTTTGACTTGTCCACCTCAAATTGGGATGGACTGCCCCTTGGTTGTTATAGTAGGAACCCCCTCCTTGCCTGTATTGTTGAAAGGCAAGGACCTATACCTTCTCCGTAAGACAGCCAACAGCAGTGTGACCGTCGTTGCTCCCACACCTCTCACATGTGACAGTCTCCCCTCTAATAAGCAAATGCACTGTCTGTGGCTCCCCAGCAGAATGTAGCTCCGACTTATCAAATCTAGCATTCATGGCTTCCAGCTGAGCCACAACTTGCTTATCGACTGCATGAACTGTTCTAATACCATCCCTTGGGTTTCCATACTCAGCACAGTGGTTCGCCATCTCTTCAATAAGAGCCCATCCCTTATCATCGTCAGTGTTCTCTTGGAATCTTCCATTAGATGATGCATCAAGTATGGCTCTGTGATCATCGTACAGCCCATTGTAGAACTGGTTGAACAGAAACCACGGATCAAAACCATGGTGAGGAAGAGACCTCACCAACTTCTTGAAACGGGACCATGCTTCATAGAAAGTCTCATCTGGTGCCTGCTTGAAACTTGTGATCTTTGCCCTAAGCTGATTGGTGTATTTGTGGAGGGAAATATCTCTTATAAAAAGCAAGAGCAAGGGTCTCCCAGTCTCGACCCCGCGGTCGTACGGTCCAAATCGATCGGCCACCACTCCCAGGGCCGAGTCGATCAAAGAAAAAGGAAATAGAACCTCCTTAACCTTGTCTTGAGTTACCCCCTTTGTGGCGGGGATAGTAGAACAGTAGTCCTTAAAGACCTCCATATGCTTCCTCGGGTCTTCACCTGCCACACCTCTAAAGAGATTTCTCTCCACCAGATTGATATAGAAAGGTCGGATGTCAAATGTATTCCCATCCTCAGTCTGGAGATTGAAACCCTTTGGAATTGATGATGCTTTAGGCTCCGAGTGACTAGCAATGTTCGACATCTTTACTGGTGTGCTTACAGAACTGGAAGTATCTTCTTCAAAAGATGGATTTTCTGTAAAAAGGAAATGCTGAAGCTCTGGTTCGAAAGCACTCAAGTCTTCCATTCGTGATTCTCTCTGCAGACGGAGTCTATGCCTAAACAGTCTCTCTGGCTCAGAATCAGCTGAAACTAACTCAAACCTATGTGACCTGGGCATACACAACACTGAAAGAAAATAAATAAGAACTGCCTCAAGGAATAAAAATTCCCTGAGACGGATAAAATAAACGATACAAAGACAGATAGGCCAATTGCCTTCCCGGCAACGACGCCAAAATTTGACAGCGCTGTCGTATACATATCAAAAATAACTAACTAAACTAACTATATAGCTAGGGAAGTCAGGTCGATCTCCTCAAGGAGGCAAGATATCTGTAAAAGTCCGTCTATTTGGTCACAAATGGGGGGTGTTTATAATTTGATTTCTAAACTAAAAAGGTTTAAAGGAAGAGAAATAGAGAAAGAGCAGTAAAGGCAGAAAAAAGAGTGATAAACTATCAATAAAGAGGGGACATGTCAGGATTTCGGTTCACTACGGTAGTCCAGTGACTCAACCGTAAATAACTTAGATAAATTACTGCGAGACGGATATGGAAAGGTCCTTCCGGTCCACTTTCTATCCTAAATTACCACTAACTTAACTTTCGTCCTCGTCAGGGTAGTCTACTGTTCATAGCAGGTGTATTTAGTCCAATCTTCTGATCCAGGATTAAATTTAACCAGATTAAAAGGATGACTCAGAAGCGTGCACTCAACTAAGTCGGTAAATACAGTTATATTGCTATGGGGACAAAATCTCACAATTAATTCGTCTAACTTATTTACTACATCGTCACATTTCTACCGTAGATTCCCTAATCCCGACATGAAACAGATTTAGCTACTCATATCGCTATTAATACTGTCAATACTAATAACAAAGAAATAACCAACATTCAACATGATAAAACAATAATAAAAATGCATAAAAAGTAATTAGGGCAGAAATTAAAAGGAAGCAGAACAAGTGATTAAGACGAATAAAAGAAAGATTTGTATTAATAGAGAGAAAGAGATTACCATCGCAAGAATGCGGCGTAAAGAACAAACAAATCCGAGCTAAATAACCCCGTAAGCAAAGTTACAGTGAAGGAGAAAAGTAACGCAGTGCTTTTTTGTGAAGATCAGGAAAATAGAATAAACTTAGATAGAATAGAATGTATGATAAAAGATGCTAATGACCTATTTGACGTATGCTTAAATAGAAAATATGTTAAGTCCAAAAGCTAAAACAAGTTCACGGGCTAATTAAAGCCCACGCCATCAAAAACCACTGGATCGAGTAGTCTCAAACCACTCGATCGAGTAAAACTCCAAGAAATCTACTCGATCGAACATAAATGTTACTCGATCGAGTAACCTCACTTTTCAGCTCTTCTTGATCGAGTATAAAACTACTCGATCGACCAACCAATACCATAGAAACCACTCGATCGAGTAATAAAACCACTCGATCGAGTATTCTGCCTCCAAAACAGCTCAAACTCGTGATCGACTGCCTCGTAGACCGTGCCTTCACGCATCCCAATGCAAAGTCTCACTCTGGAAAATCTCGTCTCCTCAAAATGCATGCAAAAAGGACGAAAATGGTACGATTCCACTACTTTCGCGTTCATTTCTACAAAATGGAAAAACCGAACCAAAGTAGCCAATTCGGGGGCAAAATGCAATATAAACAGTACGAAAGTACATAGAAATACGTGCTAAAATAGGCTAAAAAGTCTATACAAAATGCACGTATCAGGGCTAGTGTCGACTAGTTTTATTGGACCATTTGATTTTCAATCATTTGGAAAATGCGAATCTTATCTCCTTTGCGAAATGATTTGTACTTCCTTTAGTGGTAAAGGGACACGAGCAAGTGATTTGTTGGGACTAATACATGCCGATGTATGTGTTCTAATGAGCATCACAGCAAGGGGAATTTATGACTACTTCGTCACTTTTACCGTTGATTTAAGTAGATATGGGTATATTTAATTAATCAAATATAAAGTGAAGCATTTGAGAAATTTAAAGAATTTTTAAATGATGTAGAGAACCAATTGAACAAAGTACTAAAGCATTACGATCCGATAGAGCTGGTCTTTTATGTGATAACACGTCAGTCTTGACAAACTTCCAATTACTTCACCATATATGTTTGTAACTCACAAAGCTATCTCTTAAGAAGATAGATGTATTTCTAAGAGATAGGGTGAGAGTAGATTAGATCGTCACAAACATGACTTATAGTTATTGTGTTACTTTTTGAAAGTAATGGAACTATAATCTATAAAGATAGAGTGGGAGTATACCCCACATGTCTTATTGTTAAAATGTTGCTTTTCGAAAGAAATGGTATTATGACCTTGTCCCAAATCGACCTTGTTAAAAACGAGCCATAGAATTAAAATCCAAAAAATTGTAACTCAAGAGTAGATTTAACTTAAGGCGAGGGTCTCCTTAAAAGTAAATAGAGCTTTAGAGTACCTAAGTTCATAGATTGACATGAAGATGTTAATCAAGATAAATAATGTTAGGAATTGCCGCATTTTATTTTAATGAAGAATGGCAAATGATAATTAAAAATTCGCTTTTCTAAAATGGGAATTTAGAAAAGGATGTGTTTGGAACACAAAACCTTAGATAAATATCTAAGAATCCTAACATATTATGAGTAGCTTTCTTAAGTGATCCCAGAATGGTCTTAAGCAAGCATTAAAGGATTATACTTTTCGTTCGTGTGATAATTGAGAATGGTTTCATTCACGTGATTGAAGAATCATGATTATACATGAAGTTAAATGGGAGCGAGAATTATTTTTCCCATGTCTTATATGTTGATGACATATTACTTATTGAGAATAATGTACCAATGCTCTCTTCTGTGAAAGAGTGATTGGGAGACTTGGAAAACGTGCGAAGTATTCTAGATTTTTGAATATATGTGAGAGAATATTGGCATAGAATTGGGAGTCTTATGATGATAAGATCTTTCATATCTGTTTAACATCAACAAGGTTGAATAGGTTATTCATGACGATGAAAGTGGAATTACTATGATGGAGTCATAGTCGTTCACTGAACCTATTATGTTATCGATCACATGAAATAATTTGCTAATGTTTCCGCCATTAGAACGATCATGTATGCCAACAGACGCACATGCCATGATGTTACATATGCTAAGAGCATAATAAGTCAATAACAAGTTAATTCCCATGATAGGGCTTGTGAAACACTTAAAGAACATCCTTGAGATTCTTGAGAAGAATTAAGGATTCGTTCATATGTTTGGATGATAAACTAAGTTATATGTTGAAGGGTTGCACAAACTTTAGTTTCCAAACCGAAAAGGATTTGTCGAAATCCTAGGCTGATTTTATTGACTTAAGAATAAGAGACTAGACAAGTGTTTTATTTTCGTGCATTGCAAATTCTACATAAGGAATCTAAGTAAATTGTGATAAAATGGTAAACGTAGGGAATGAGAGTAGATTCCTCTACCGAAGATTTTATCACAAGTTATGTGATAACAGTGGGAGCATCTTTCAAGTGAAAGAGCCTAAGTCTAGCAAGAAATCTAGACATATACTTAGATAAATTCATGTTATTAGAAATAACATTGAATAGAAGGAAGTAGCAATTCATAAAGTTGAATTATATAGATACCTGGTATATCCACTTGCGAAGCTTTTTTTGCATTTCAACAAGTGTAAAAGGTACACTAAAGATTATAAGATATGAAGTAGTAATAGTGTATTGACTATTCATATATGATAATCGCATTTATCGTTTGAGTTTTATTAAACTCACCCATTACTTTGTTATATCCAAATGGGTTGTAGAGATAAGTTGAACCTCATTAAAGTGAACTGGATTGACATAGTATTCGCCCCTAGTTACTTATAGAAGGTGACGTCTCAAAGTGACTAGAGTCTGATGCGATTGATGGCAAGTTCAAGTACCATAGAGTCATATGGGATGACTCGGTGAACACATAGACATACTGTATGGGACACTCTGTCGAGCCGTAACCGCTTATAGAGTTCTGGTAATTCATAAAGCCTGGTCGTGGCAGAGCTGCTATAGTATTCTTATAAGTCAATTCTTTTGACTAAATACTATTCGCCCAAGTTGGCACAAATTTCTGATTGGCTTTGATTTATGCTCTACGACTGTCGTAAATGAGGTCAAATGAGTATATTTTGGGTTATGATGAACTGTGGCTAAACAAAGGGAATAGTGCGATAGGAATTGTCCACCCCCTTGTTAGGGTTATTTGAAATCTCAAGGCCACTCCAGGAGTAGTGAACTGGAAATGCGTGGCCAAGCTCGGAAAGTATCTATGGTAGATAATTCCGGTCAGACAGTTACACTCCAAGATCGAGGAAACCGCTCAAGATATGATCAAATGCAAGTACGAGCTACGAGACATCTTGCATTGAGTGGGAAATTATAATAGGACAAGAAAATTGGTGACGCACACTTGTCTCGGACAAGTGGGAGATTGTTGGAGTATGTGTCCTCAACAATAGTGCGATCACATGTTTAAATCTCATATTAAGAATACGTAAGGGATGATTCATTTATATAGTCAACTGATCAACATTTATCAGTAATGATTAGCTAACTAGAGTTTGACATTACTGTCGTTTGACGGTGGTGATCAGTTGATCCCTTAAGGTCACACCCAAAGGACAATTTTCTTAATAGACAAATTGATTAATTGTATGACGATACATGTTAATCAATTCCTTAAAATTGAACAATTAAATTGTGAGAGAGAATATTTATATCTTATTGTAATGGGACTAAATAAGATTTATTTTAGTAATTGAAATATTTTATTACTAAAATTGTTTATTGTTTGTGAAACAATTGAGATAAGAATGAATGGTTAATTATAATTACAATATGTTGTGAATTATAATTATATGACCCATTTTGTTTATGTGATCAAGAATCACTAGTCAATTTGTTCTATGTGATTTAATTAATTTATAAAATGATATTTATTTGATAAATATGCATTAAATTAATTTGAGTTCAATGAATTATAATTATATGACCCATTTTTGTCATCAAAGGGAATGGGCACCAAAAGAAATCAATTTGAGTTCAATGAAATGAAAAGTGAAAGAAAGTTTGCAAAAATGCATCAAATGAAAAGAGGAGCAAAAATAGAACTCCTAAAGCTTCAAATATAAGGCACCCTCACTATATATGGGGTGACTTTGAAAATGTTCAAAAGAAATGCAAAGAAAAGTTGAAAGTTGTCAAGTATTGAAATGCCAAAAAATCAAAAAGAAATGGCAAAATAAAGTGTTCTCAAATGTTATATGCCACAATGAAATTGGGGGGAAAAACAACAACAAAGCAAACTCCTAGAATGAAACTCAAATACTATTGATCCCTTATCCATCGTATCCATTTTTGTGCATGGTAGAGAGGGGACGACCCTTCTTCTTGTCTAGGCAAGAGGGGGAATTCCGCGATCCTCCAGTGTTTCTAACACCATAGGGAGTCTATTCTTGACAAAAGCATTTAACGATTGAGGACAAAGGTACCCTAGCTTGACACAACTTGGAGGTGATTTATTGGTATCCTTCTAGGCTTAGTAGTTTGAAGAAATTGCATCTATGAAGGAGTGTGTACCCTTGAATTACTTCCCTTGTAGATAATTTTCGCCACTTAGATGAGGAAAGTGGCTATTCTTTTGTAGATGCATCCATTACTTGATTTTGTGTGCTTAATGTTTGGATGTGTCGCCATTTTGGCAAGACCCACCTTGCCTTGCAAGAAGGCATCCTACCTCATGGTTGTCTTATTGTGAGTTGAAGGGGCGGAGTGAGACCCGCTAATTGTCTCATATCGGTTATACTAGTAGGTTAGTTTAAATAAAGGTCTAGTTTTTGTCATCTCTTTACTCGGGACGAGTAAAGGTTCGGTTTGGGGATATTTGATGTGACCATTATTTGAGCATATTTAGTCCCCTAAATGAGCCTATTTTGCATACTATTATAACATTCCTTAGCCATTTTATCCGTCAAAACCTTCCTATTTGCTTTTCTAGTGCATTTCATATGTTTTGTAGAAAAGGAGATAATAAGGCGGAAATTCCCGTCTTTCGTGCATATTTGGAAGCTTATTGATGATATTGAAGGGACTAGTATGAAGTGGAGGCAAGAATGATGACCAAAGATGTAGGAATAAAGTGTATATAGAAGGATCAAAGGGTTAAAAGTAAGAATGACAAGAGGGAAGGCATTACAAGAAGAAATCGCTCGAAAACCGAACCAAGGGTTGCTCCTTTGGCTCTGAAAATATGCTAGATGGAACGGCGTCGAAAAAACAAGTGATCTAGGCTTTTGAATCACTCCAATAGGAGTCCGGATGAGAAAATGACGTCCGTTTTACAATCCGAGCTCAAACGAAGAAACTATTCGCCAATCCGCGCGTCCCGAGACTGAAGACGCCCGTCTTCCCCTCAAGACGCTCGGATTGCTAGACAGAAGAAAAAAATAAATACACAGCCAAGAATCCGCCCGTCTTCCCAAGAATCCGCCCGTCTTCCTACAATCCGCCCGTCTTCCCCACAAGACGCCCGGGCAGAAATCACCAAATCCGCCCTTCCCGTGCTAAAGACGCCCGGATTCCAAGGCAGACCAATTTCGTTTCTTCAAGCTTCAAGAAAGATGTCCATCCTTCCAAAAAGACCGGCGTTTCCTTAAGTAGGGACTTAATCGTCATTTAAGCCCTTAGTTAACCCTAATTCTTACACCTAACCCCCATTATATATACCCCATTTGTAATAATCAAACCATCAAGTTTTTAGAGTAGAAAGTTTCCTTAGATTAAATCAAGCTTTCTTAGATTAGATTAGGAGTAGATTAGAATAGATTAATCTCAATCTTTCCACAAATCTCACATTAATCTCTCCTTAATTATTGTTCAAGTTTATTATTTCAAGTTCATCACTTTTGGGTAATTGAAGATTATTGGGTTATTATTGGAGGATTGACAACCCTTCATCAATCAATCAACTTTCTTCTATTATTCTTTGCTTTATTATTGGAATCATTAGTAGGTATAATTCTCTTAATCCCTCTTTAATTATTGCTAATTACTTTCATTTATTCATCATGTTTCACTTTGTTGGTATGATTGACAACCTTGCTAGCATGTTCAACATGATAATGAGTGAGTAGTTTCTTTAGCTAGGATTAGTGGGTAATTAGGGGAAACCAACATGGGATTGATTAATGTTTAATCTAATATGTTTTCATAATCAAATTGCTTGCTTGTTGTGATGTCAACTTTATGCACATGTTATGTTTGATGAAATGTTAAGCCTATGAATCCTTGCATTTTTACCATCTCTTATCTACTCAACTTGACTTGTAAGATATAAACCAACTCGAGTCTTGTTAAACCATGCATAGAAGTTGAATAGGAGGAAAGTAAGTCGACTTGTAGGTGTTGTACTATCTAATCGATTCGGCTCCAGGACCCAACTCTTCCTATGAACCGTAAAACATAAACCAACTCGGTTTCTTCACAACATTAATTGCTTGCAACTTTGTAAACATGTTTGCATGATCAACACCATGAATCCCCTATCACCCCATGATATCCTAGCCCTTTTAATCATTTGTTTACCTCTTCCCTTTTATTGCTTGTTTTGCTTTATTACTTGCATTAGTCTAGAACACAACTACAAACCCAACCAAATCAATAGTGACACTATCATAAATTGAGATAGATAGACTTATAACCCAAAGCACACCGTCCCATGGATCGACCTCGACTTACCGCTAACTAGTTGTTTGTTGAGTATTATAAATGTGTTTTGATTGGGTGTACAACGACACGCCCACGATCACTACCATAACACTTTGGTCACTCCTTCTTCAAGGCATCGATAAGGAGGTATGCATGCACTAGGCAAATGGCAAGAGCCCTTCTCCTAGCCACCTCCGAGACATTGACATCCAACCGGTTTGAGAAAATGTTGATAAGAGCCAACAAATCCACAACATGGGGAGCATGGAGGAAGTTCACTTGGCTCGTCGACAAGCCCAACATTGAACGAAACTTCTCTTTGTAACACAACGGAGTCGGAGGAAGCACCGGAGTACAACCCGACCCTCCACCAATGGCACCCACTTCTTCGGCAAGAGGGAAAATTTCACCTTTCGGGAAAATGAAAACATGATGTTTCGAATACCAAAACCGAAAGCATTCTTCAAGGAACGAGGATTGCACTTTGACTTGACGAAGCACCAACAATTGACCAACTGCCATTACAATGAGTTGATACTTCTGGGGAGGCGACAAATCCCGGCACCAATGTCGCAACCTATTTTCGAAAGCAACCATGAATATTTTTTGTGCAAGAAGAAGAGAGGTCTTCATATAGATGTTTTTCGTGTTTCGGATGATGAAACAATGAAGCACAAATGTCCCTATTTATACAAAACAATCAACGCTTTTTCCAGAAAATAGGGGAAGCTCACTTCCATCGCCGACGGACTCGCGCCTCTTTGAGCTGTTCCTCAGAATTCGCACCTTGATTTGTCCCTATCAAGTTGCCTTTCTTCCTGAAACCTAGATCCTCCCGCTGCAGGACTCGCACCTCATTGAGCTTATCAAGGAATTTTTGTGTTTTCTCACACTCACATTTCCTCGTTTTCGCGTTTCACGAAATCCGGTACAGTTTCCATGACGCGGCTTTAAACATATGGGTTTTTCTCTTCTTTTATTAGGGATGAAGGGCTAGTCGCCCCGATCCACGATGGATCGTTTCCATGTCAGTCGAAAATTCCGAATTTTTTTTCGCTTTTTCGCATTTTTTCACAAAAACGAAAATTGATAACACGACGTCAATTTCCTTTAAAATTCAAGCTCTTACAAATTAGAGTCTTGAGCTCATAAAAATCAAATCAAATACACTCGCAAAAATCTCTTTTGAAATTCATCCGTGACGATTTGAGTTTTAGTTTTTCGAGTTGCAAATCAATTTTCAGCAAAATTCGATGCAATTTAAATTAAACACGAGTTAATTGCTCAAAATTTCAAAACAATTTCATTTGAAAAAAACCAAAAATGTGACGACCTGTCGCGGAATTTTCAAAATTTCTTTCCAAAATTCAAATTTTAACTTCGAGTCATCGTGGTTATTTTTTTCAAATGCTTTTGCATGTTTACATTTATGCATACGTGCTACCTTGACACGGCTGTCGCAACCCTATCAAAAATAAACCAACCGGCTCCAACTAATATAGCAGAGGTAAGTCGTGTATCGTATTCCAGGTGGAGGTTATTAAATCTACTTGTTATTCTGGTCTGTCACGTTAACAAATTGGGGTGTTTGATTTGATTTCTAAACTACTGAACTGAAAATAAAGCAGAGAGAGAACAATAAAACTAGCAAGAAAGAGATAAAAATGTGATCAAATAACGAGAGAAATGCCAGGATGTCGGTTCACCATGATATCACACAATTTTGCTAAAGGTAAGGTCAGTCGGTCTGATGTGAGAAGGGTAAAGGAAAGGTCCTTCTGGTCCGCAATTCGCCCTAAAATACTAATAACTTAGCTTTGCCCTCATTAGAGTAGTCTATTGTTCATAACAGGTCTGTTCATTCCAATCTTCCGATCTAGGTCTGAATTTAACCGGATTAATTAATTTAGAAGCGTGCACTCAATTAAAAAATTACAATTATATTGCTATGAATCAATTCACACATATAAACCTCCTAATCTAATTATAACATCATTGCTTTACTATCATGTCTCCCCTTATCCTAGCACTAAGTGATTTAGCTACTCATGGCGATAATAAAACTAACAACAATCAATGAAACGATAGAAGACACGGTATAAGGATGAATAAGGATAAATCGCATAAACTGATAACAACTCATAAAAACAGAAATTAAAAGACAAGAAATTAAGAGTGCAAAGGAGAAGCAAATTGAATAAAGAGAGTCAAGAGAGATTACAAAAGTTTATGATCCGGCAAAAGAACAAAGTAACGTCGAACAAAATTAGTGATGCCAACTGAATGCTTAAGGAGTAAAGTATGAGATAAAAGATAACCTAAACCTAATGACGTCTTTCCTTTATATAGGAAAGATATTTATTAAACACACAAATTAAAAAAATAAATAAGTTCACGCGAAACAAATCTCGCGTTTAGATAGAAAGGTGGTCGATCGAGCAACTTGATTCTTCTCGATCGAACACTTCCCAACAAATACCTCTCGATCGAGCACTTAGGCTACTCGATCGAGGACCTCCATCATGCCACCTCTCGATCGACAACAGCAAACCCTTTGATCGAGGTCTTCTCTTCGCCCTAGGCACTCGAACGATCAGTTAGGCCAGCAAAAGCCTTCGATCGAGTAAATCACTACTGAACCAGCTCCTTGCTTCGTTGATTTAGCTTCCGAGACCACTTCACGATTCTTGAGGCAGTAGTAATTCCGCTCCAATTCTTCCATCTTCATAAATCTAAACTAAGGGACAAAAAGAGGCTTCATTCCGCTACTTTCAGGTCCATTCCTGCAATTAAAGCCAAACGAACCAAAGTAGACTATTCGAGGGACATTTGTAGCATAATACTACGTAAATTACATAGAAATGCGTGCAAATAAGGCCTAGAAAGACTATGTAAAATGCATGCATCAAACCTCCTCAAACCAAACCTTTGCTTGTCCCCAAGCACACTATATGCAAAACTAATGGAACGGAATACAAAACTCAGAGCTAGCTACAAATTTTCCACTTAAATCGATTTAATGCAAACAACTAATACTTATAGCAAAAGTGTTAAATGCAAGGGAATTGTAAGATGTTTATAATAGAGCTGAACTCTCGACCTTGCAAGACCTTTAAAAATGGACTCTCATGGGGCACTCTTCTTTCACGAAGTAAAGGGTAAGCATATGAATGTAAGAGATAAAGAAATATAGCCTCTCACCTAAACTACGACCGACAAAAACATGCATGCAACTAATATGATAGACAATTCTAGCTACCGTACAAACATTTCAACCAAACAAGGTCCCGTCACAGCCGAGGGCTTACAAAAGTATGGAAAAGTGAGGTAATGTGTAAGAAGGGAAAAACATTTTTGGATACGTGAGGTAATAAGCCAAGCTAGCTACCTAAACAAAACCAAATTAAACAATATCCGCTTCTAATCCATCTGAAAACTGAAACACAAATGCCTTAACTTGGCATAAAAGCTCACCAACCAACCACAACCAACTCCTCATAAGATAAAGATAAGAGCATTGGAGTAAAACCGCCTTTATTCAAATTTTCATATTTTTTTTTCTTTTTTCTTTTCTCTTTCACGATTTTTCTGATTTTTTGATTTTCTTTTTTTTTTCAACTTCTTTTTTTCATTTCATCATCCTCCTCTTTCTTTTCTACCAACTCCAGATAATCAAATAAAAACCAAATTGGCATAATAAACAATATACCCGTGAAAATAATCTAAACTACCTTGACAAGGCAGGCAATGTTCGGGATGTAGTTAAGGGATCAAAAGGCAAATTTGGCTAAATGTGGAGTTAAATGGGTAAAAATGGAAGAAAGGGGATGTAAGCACCTCCATGCGTGTGACACCAACCACTAACCCGAATGTATGTAGGTAAAAAGCAATTGAATTTCATATATGTGCAAATTAATAATACATGTTATGCAAGGAGTAACTTCTCACAATCCTACATGAACTGGTCATAAATGACACCAGTTTTAAGGCTCCAAATCTTAGAAAATATGAGTAGATTGCCAAAATTTTAGGTCAAGTCTATTTGTTCAGCTAAATTTTAACATTAACTCGAATATATGCAAAAAGACAAAGCTAAAGATATTAATTTTTGCAAGGCTTAAGTAAAATGACTAAATGTAGTGCAATTTCATCATTGAAATCTATCGTTCCGACTCAACCTATATGCAAAAATAATCGTGAATATTTTTTTGAGTTTTTTAATTTTTTCTTTGAATTTATGAGTTTTTTGAAATAAATGAAAAACAATGCAAACTAAAATGCAATAAACGTGAATGCAAAACAAATTCAAATGCAGACTCAAGTATGCAATACCCTCCCAAAACCAAAACGGACAATGCCCTTATTTTCCTCCAGCATATACCAGCAGAATAATAGGGGAAAGGGAATATACAAACTCAAAATTCTAAATAAAATGAAATAAACTAAAGGAGATGAAAAAGAAATAAAAGCAAGAAATACTTACAAAATGAACCTCCCAAAACCAGTCAGCAAACTAGGGAGGTGAGTAGTCTAGCAAACTACCCGTCACCACCCTCCTCGTCAACCACCTGGTAGGTGGGGTCCTTCTCCTCCTCTCCTCTCCTCTCCTCCTCTTGACGACCCGCAGTAGCAAGCTCAACCCTAAACCTCTCCTCCCTCTCACCAGTGTCCTCCTCGGACGCAGGCTGTGGGTAACCCCTCCGCCGGGAACCGGTAAAAGGACGGGTGTGGCTAGTCAGCTGGGATAGGAGGACCTCTCATCATGTGGTACTCGTAAAGAGGGAATAAGGCAAGAGCCTGATCCCGCTCCATACGAGCCACTCTGCTGCGCATATCTAAAAACAAAGCATCACAACGCCCTTGGTCCATGACCTGAGGCGCCTCAAAAGTAGGAGGTGCAACAAAATTAGCCGATAAAGCTGGCTAAGGGACAGAGGGTGTAGGTGTAGGCGTGGGCGTGGAAGTAGACGTATGATACCGTCGTTCAGTACCAAAAATAAATACCTAAGTACTACTAACAGAAGTTAGCGGTAGGTAGGGTCGATCTCCACAGGGAGATGGGAAAATGTCTGCTAAACTATGTCCGTCTGAGTCACTAATTCTTGGGGGTTTTCAATGGTTGTTCTAATATAAGGAGAGCAAAGGAGAGAAATAAAGTAGAGTAAAGCAAAGAAGAAAGTTGATAACAATTAAGGAGAGAGAAAACAGCTAAGATAATCGGTTCACCATGATTCTTAAGAAATGTAGTTTAGGGTCTCAGGTCAATGCAAATTCGATATACATGGTAGTGAAAAGGTCCTTCCGGTCCACTATTCGCCCTAAGACAATTCTAACTTAACTTCCGTCCTCATTAGAATGCCCTAATGTTCACTGCAGGTCTTACCTTTTCCAATCTTCCGATCCAGGTCAAGGTGTACCGAGGTTAATTATCTAGTTGCGTCGACTCAAGTAGACAAGAACAATTATATGCAACGATTAACAACATAGATCTAACTCGCATCAAGTTCTAATCACCTATTCATAATATCCTTAAAACCATGGCTCCCCTATGTCTTAGCAAAAGAGGATTAACTATGCATAATTATTGAGCAAACAACAACAATACATAAACCATAGAAATTCAACATAATAAAAGTATAAAGTAGAGAATAACAACAATAGAGATTAATGGGAAGAAGGCAATAGAACAAAGTAATTGATTAAAGACTAAGAATAGAGTAAAGAATACCGATTACAAGGAGGAAAAATAATCCATGATTAGGGTTCCAAATGCAAAGTTCTAAGAGAGAGTAATAGGATTAGTAGTCGAAGGAGAGGAGAAGAGAGATGAGAAGAGAAGGTCTATTAACTGTCGTCATAACTTATTTATCCTAATTACCAAAAAGAAATCTCGAAAATTAACTCGAGGCCCGCATAAAACACATAGGCTCTCGATCGAGTGAAATGAAACCAATCGATCGAGAAGAAAGTTTGACAATCCGTTCGATCGAATAAAGATAGTGCTCGATCGAAGACTTCAGAGGATGGCTATCTCGAACGAGTACAAGCAGAGCTCGATCGAGTGATTCTTGGAGGATAAAGCATTCGATCGACCATTGTTGGTAGCATAATGGGTCGATTGAGCTATATAAGCACGGGTGAACTCCTTTACACCTTCCGAGGCCACTTCACGCATCTCTAAGTGACAGATTCCAAGCTCTGATTCCTCGTTCTCCAAAATGCAAGAGATTAGGACAAGTTCAGGCTCGATTTCGCTCCTTTCTGGTTCATACCTGCAATTTATACAAGACAAACCAAAGTAGAATATTTGGGGGCATTTGTAGCTAGATGCCACATAAATAACAAAGAAATGCGTGTAAAAATGAGGTAAAAACCTTATATAAAATACACGCATCAAATCTTCCCAAACCAAACCTTTGCTTGTCCCCAAGCAAACTATGAATGCAACTAAAGACAACTACGGAACGGGACCAACTCATAGCTACAAATTATCCACCCAAACCAATTTAATGCAACAACTAACAAAGTGGCAGTAAGCAAGTGCAAACGAGTTAAATCAATGTCTCAAACTACTGAACCGTCGACCTTGCAAGACTCATAAATATCGGACTCTCACGGGTCGCTCATCACACAAATTAAGCACATGGTGAGTATATAAGTAAGAGATAGAAAGAAGTAAAGACACTCACCTAACTCGACCTATAAGAACATGCATGCAGTCTAACATGAACAAAGTCTCTACAACCGTATATACGCATTCCAACCAACTGATGACCAAGACACATGCCGACGACTTAAATTTGGGTAGGTGAGGTAATGGGTAAGAAATGGCTAAAATGAATTCGGAGATATGGAGTTAATAGCCAAGCTAGCAATAATAGATCCAAATTTAGAAACTTCTCGACTTCATACTCAATATAACAAGGCAAAATAGTGCCAATTTGTAGCACACAACTCACTAATCACCATAAAATCATCGACTCCCCAAATGATACAATACAGCATGGGAGCGGAAATCACAACATAATATATTTTTTTGCTCATGATTTTTCATAATGTTTTTTTTTTGTTTCATATTCTTCTTTTTATTCCTAACAGCTACTAATTACTAGCTTGGCTACGGTAGGCAAAATTATAGACTGTAGCTATATGAGACAAAATGGGCAATTTGGCTATGTGGACCTCATGTGTAGAATGAAATAAAGGGAATTGCCTCTCCTAACACGTGACACCAACCGCAGACGGAATGCATACAGGTACCAAGTAGACTAAATTTATATTTATGCAATTTGATGTTATATGTCTTATAGAGAGTACTACTCACATTCTACATGGAACTGGTGATGAATGTCATCAGTTTATCAAGCGTTAAACCTTAGAATGTAAATGTAGCTTGCCAATATAAGAGTCAAGTCTATTCATTCAGATAAGATTGAAACCAAAATTCGTAGATTATGCACATTACCATGCCAACAGAATGTTAAGGATATGCAAGGTACGGGTAAAAGGACTCAAAGTAGCATAAAAGTTCAACGTTCCGACTCAACCTAAATGCAGAAATAACGTGATTTTTTTTGAATTTTACGGACTTTTTTTAATTAAAACAACAATGTATGTGAAAATAGATAATCGTGCAAACAAAAATGCAACAAAACAATATGCAGACACAAATATGGATGCATACCTCCCTAAACCAAACCGTACAATGCCCTCATTGTACTAAAAAGAGGGAAAGTAATGCAAACTAAAGAGAGAAGGAGAATGGGACTTGGAGAACTCACAGGACGACGTGAAGTAGGGACCTCCCCAAACCGACCATGAACATGGGAGGTCATAAGTGGCTCATCAATATCGCAGCATGCGAAATCTACCAACCAGAACCGATCGACAAAACAGAAGGATTCGATCGAGTATATTAGGTGCCAGAAGCTCTCGGTCGAGGAGAAGGGGTCTCGATCGAGAAGAGGGATTTTGCGGGCCTTCGATCGAGTAGAGCAAGTCTTCGATCGAAGGGAATTAGTAGCAGAAGTGTTCGATCGAGCAAGAAAACTACTCGATCGAACTGGTCACCTAAAAAACGCATCAAAGGAAGCCACGAGACTAACAAAAGTACGTACATGTTCTACGATTGTTCATAAAACTAGAGTCTAAGCACAAAAAAACTAAAGCAACAAGTTTAAACAAAATTACAACAAAAACAGGTCGGGTTGCCTCCCGGATAGCGCAGGTGTAACATTCCGTTTGATGTTATGAGTATCTTGATATTGGATTATCTAGTGGATGATATTTTACGGAGCTAGCAGCGTTTGTGTTGGTAGTGTATGGAGTTAGGATCGAGAGAGATATTATAGAGTTGGTACGATATCGTGAGCCATGTTGTGGAAGTAGGAATAGTTGGTGGAGTTGGGGTTACGAGTTCATATTTGGTCGGTTGGGTTTTGTTTTGAATTCTTAGTTGGTTGTTGTGTCTTGATCGAGTTAGTATGTTTGTTTTTGGGTATGGGTTGAACTTCGGGGACGAAGTTCTCTTTAAGGAGGAAAGACTGTAATACCACGGTTTTATGAGTGTCTGGGTACTCTATCGAGTGGGCCTTACTCTGTCGAGTAAGTGTGTTTTGCGTTTTAAAATAGTTTCTGACCTGTTGGGTACTCGATCGAGTAGCCTTGGTACTCAATCGAGTAGGCGGCACTCGATCGAGTAGGCGGCACTCGATCGAGTACGTTAGTTACTCGATCGAGTATGTGTGTTTTACGGAGTTGTTTTGACGGGTTTTGCTAATAACGCGAGTTTGATATAAAAGGTTTCCGTCAGTTTATCTCATCATTTTTAACCTTTCTAAACCTTTCAAAAGAAAAAAGGAGTTACGTAGTTCTCTCTCGTCGCGTTGTTGGCAAATCCCCAAGGCTAGGAGTGGCGGATCATCTTGTTCTTTGCATCATATTGTTCCTTGCGTCAAGGGTACGATCTACATACCAATTTTATAGTATTTAGTTAACTTTGTTTAAACCCTAATTTTGGGAATTGGGGATTTGTATTAGTTTTGTGATTGTTAGTAATTATGTGATTATATGTTAGGAGGAGGATTCGTAGAAGAGGAATTTTGATACAACTGTTGAGACCGTCTGATTGTGTTTCTATTCCAGGTAGGGTTTCCCTACTCAGTATTAGACCCATAATGTGTTGTTGGTGTGTTGTGGTTGTTGAATATTATCGTATTCGTATTGTGACGGTTGTTGGTTTTGATTGCTGTCTAATGGTTGTGATTGCTTGTCTCTGGTTCTCGAGATGCGTTCTCGGCTGAGTGGAGTCACTTGCGGGAGTGGCTTCACGCCCTAGTTTCGCCCTCCGTGGAACCCGCCACGGGAGGGGATGTACACATTAATGGGACAGGGTTATCGCTCGGTATGATGAGCGGGGATTTGGTGGGTACGGCTGCGGTCCCCCACTGGCAGGGCTGGTCTAGTGGACAGTCGGTGATGGAGATTGATTGGAGTGGGTGTGATTGTGTGTGTGACCGTGTGAGCTGCTTGTTTACTGTGTTGTTGGTTTATATAAATTGTGTGATTAGTACTGACCCCGTTTAATGTTTTAAAAACTGTGGTGATCCATTCGAGGGTGGTGAGCAGTTATTGAGCACGTATGATATGCCGCATATGGGATAGCTGGGATGAGTCATCACGTGGCAGTTAGAAGTCTTCCGTTGTGTCAGACGATGTTTTATAGCTTTGATAGTTTTAGCAGTAGACCGTCTGAGAATCTTGTATTTCATTTTAACAGTTTTGGTTTTGATCATGTAATCACTTTAAATTATATTGTTATCTAAATTATGTTTCTTCATTGTCTTATGATTATCATTGCCTCGGGTAACCGAGATGGTAGCACTTTCATGCCTTAAGTGGTCCTGGTAAGGCACTTAGAGTATGAGGGTGTTACAAAATGGTTTCAGAGCGATGATCCTGAAACCTGTAACCAATGAACCTAATAAATATAGGGAGTCAAATTAAAATGAACCCGAGGTAAAAGTTGTAGGAGCTAATGCAAAGGCATGGGAGACGTCCTAAAGTCGTGAACTCGCCCAACAATTTTGAACCGGTCACCATGGGATATGAGTCGGGATTGCTATGTGTTTATTTTGTGAATTGTGTACCAATATAGTGATGTGTGGCATGGATCAGTGTGATTTTGTATGTTGTTGGTTGAAGGCATGTTGGATGATAGTTGGTTTACCATGTTGGTTGGAATAGTTGGAAAAATATGTGAGAATGACGAATGATGTGGTGGAAAAAGGAAGTAGTTCATATGTGATAATATGTGATGAATAATGATGTTGCAGGATGAATGATTTATAATGTGTATATACTAGTAACTTGTGATTAGGGGATTTGATATGATTTTACATAATTCTGTTTGCCTAAAGTTAGATAATAAGTTCATATAATTGTCTACTATGGTATCATATGCACTTGTAGATGAAGAATGTGGTTGAAATAGATGAACTGATTGGAAAAGATGGAGTGTCAATTGCATGAGAATATGGATTTTGTGAATATGAATAAGTTTAGATGACGAAGTGGATTTGTAATAGTGTTGCATTAGTAACATGGAAATAGGATTTGTAATGTATGAGAATGTTTTGTGTTACGAAAAGTTATAAAATTAAAGCATGCGGTTATTACATGATTAATAAGTTAAATAATATATGTGCATGATGGATGTTGTTGCTTGACTTATAAAGGTAGTAACATGTGATTAGCAATACTGGTTTTATGAGTACTGAGTTGTTTTTGTCTACCTTGTTGTTGTTTAAGTCGTTTGGAAGTAAAAATCAAGTAGTTGTGTTTTTTTTTTCGATTGTAGAGAGGTTGTCTTTAAAATATTATAACTTGAGATGCATAAATGATTTTAATGTGATTCCAATTGGAGGTGATAGCTTGTTATTTTACGATTCTAATGATAGGTGACACGCCCAAAACGACCAAGAAACGAGTGAGTTATGACCATTTTACGAAAACTGGACAGTGCTGAGAAAAGCGTAGGGTACTCGATCGAGTGGCCCTTACTCGATCGAGTGCCTCTTGGTACTCGATCGAGTACCCCTTACTCGATCGAGTGAACTTGGTAAAATTTTTATTTGTGTCCCTGACTTTCACCTACTCGATCGAGTAAGTCACTTACTCGATCGAGTGGCCAGTACTCGATCTAGTGACCCATATTTCGGGTCATATGCTTATCTTTTGACTTCGTTGCATATTATGTTTAATTCAAAGGTATTATTTTGCTTTTTTATGCATCGTTTTACATGTATGTTGATCCTGATGCGTAAGTTACCCAATCTTATGGTGTAGTGAGTGGCACCTGTGGTGAGTAGGAGTTCGGTGGGAGGACATGAGTTCTAGGTGTTTTGATAGATAGTGAAAAAAGAAAAGGAAGATTGGTATGGCTTAATTGAGGCATAAAGAATGTTTTGTGAGACGGGATGAGTGACATGATTGTGTGTTGAGTAATGTAAAAGTAAGTGAATGTGGGCAAAGGGTGATGTAAGTTTATGGAACGTGAGAATGAAAGATTGAAATGAGAGACGCATATGGTGGTAACTTTGGATGTTTAAGGATTATGAAGGGAGGTGGTTATCACTTAGTTGGTTAAGAATATATGTAATGGAAAGGTCGTTATAGGTATATGGAAAGAAATGGGGTATAAAGAGCTTAGATTTAGTTATGCAGCGATGTGGGTTTGCAGATAGCGAGTGAGTTTGGGAATTTGGTTTATCAAGAGGTGGAACTAATGTGCGATTTCTTGGGCAGTTAACAGTATGAAATGAGTTTGGGATTAAAAAAAAAAAAAAAAAAAAAAAGAGATGGAGTAGACTGACCGTGTAGATTGACTAGTGGTAAGTGTGAGTGATAGCATAATAAGAGAAGATCCATAGTAAGAAAGAGTGAGATGATATCGATATGAAATAATGAGATTTGAGTTTTGGAGTGATGAGAAAGTAATTGGAGCACTAAAGAGTTAGGTAGAAGTAATAAGGAGTTGAGATATTAAATGGAATTGTTGAGTATAAAGAGAAAGGAAGGATAAAAGTAAGCTGAGAAAAATGTTCACCGGAGTTATGTGATATAAAAGTAAGGAATCATCGGGATGTATGATACTACAAAGAGTAAGTGAGTTAATGATCATACAGAAGTTTCAGGATAACATGATTAATCATGAGTTTCGAGGAATTAAGGGAGTAAGAGGTTGATTTAGTATCTGCACTCTATGAGATTTTGGTGGAGAGTTAGATGACGATATAATTCGGGATAGTGTTGGGAAGAATGTTGAGGTAATTTTGTTGATGGATTTGATGTTCGTTATTTGGGATGTTAACCAAAGATAGGAAAGAAATCGTGATGTTTAGAGATGAGTGTAAGAGGTTTGATGTCCGGACAGTGGTAGTGTTATGGTTTGTGACTAGTGGTTAATGGTGATGGTATATTAGAAAGGTAGCAATTCTAAAGAGGTTGATTTTGTAGAGACCAGATTGATAAGTATGGTTATGAAAGAGTATAAGATGTGGTTATATGAGGCGGTTGTTAGTAGTTTAGTATTAATGGTGTGGTTACATTTGGCAGAGGGTGATGGTTATGCGAATGGGAGAATATGTTATGAGGTGTATACAAGTTAAGCTCGGGTGAGAGGTAACTTTTATCAGGTGGTAACTTACGTGATCAAGATTAACTGGTTGGATGCGATTACGGGTCTGTGATATATATATAAATGTTTGTGTGAGGTTTGACTTCACAAGACGTGGTATGGTGTGATTATCATAAATTTGTTATTTGAATGTTCTGTAATGCATGTTGGGTACGCTAGTCTAATTGAATGATATTCAAAAAGGGTAATAATTTGATTGATCTGGCATGTATAGTTAAAATTGTATGTGTATTGATGATACATATTTATTCCGTGAAATGGTAAGGATGATGTTCATGAGATTCTTGTCAGTTCATTCCGTATATTATGTTGCGTTATGATCTAGTAAAGCCGTTTTGAGTAAATTTTCATGTACGGAAAGTTATACCGAGTCAGTGTTTATGGGAATTGTATGTGATTGTGATGTTTAGCGATGTGGTTGTTGTGCATCGGGTGGTGATCCGGGCACGGTACTTAGTGTTGTGATGCGGGTATTTTCGCACTGCGGTGTGGCTGTTGGTGGCGGTGTTGCGATGCCGTCACCGGTTGTGGTGGAGTAGGCGAGATGATTATGATACGAGTTCTCAGAAGTACATATCAGTTATACATAGTTGTTATTTTGTTTGTTGTTGTTCCCTGTGAGTTTCAGTTTGGACACATAGACTGTTGTTTTGTTTGCTGATGTTTCTTACCAGTTTCAGTTTGAGAATGAGGGTAGAGTATGATATGAAAGAGAGTATATTTGTTTTCGTGGTTGTCATGGCATAAGGATATTCTGTTGATGGGACACAGTTGTCAGAAGTTGTTACAGTACATTTGATCTTGTTGTAGATAAGACATCGGTGCACATAGTCATGGCAAGTGATTCGTAGAACATGTGTCGTAATGATCTTAAAGCTGCAGGTGGTTCATAATATTTCGTTGGGACAGTGAGGGTAGGGTGTTTGGATTTAGTGTCATGTTAAGTCATGTATGAGTTTTGCAATGATGAAAGAAAAGAACTTGAGGATCTGGAATGAGTGTACGTCACAAGTGTGAATCGTGAGCTATGCTTTTGACGATAGGAGTTTATATAGTTTATATAGAGAGGTATGTCGTGTTGCGGTAATGTGGAAGAGTTTGAATATTGGTTATGCTAAGGGTTTTGTGGTATTGGTTAGATGGAGTGCAGAGTGATTTGAAGTATGAGAACTGTTTAAGTAAGAGAGCCTTGGAAATAGGAATGGTTATGGAAATGAGGTTATAGGCGGTTATCTTTGACATGTGGTGGTGATGAGGATAATGAGATGATATAGCTAAGGATTTAGTATTAGTGAGTTACGAGGACGTAACATTTGTCTTAAGAGGAGTAGGATGCGATAAAAAAGAGTTTCATGGTGGTGCATGTTGTAATATAATTGGAAGTAGAGTGTTAGCGTAGCGTAAAGGAGGGATTTGTTTGTGGATGATACTTATAAAAGGCCATGGCCGTGCTTGTAGTAGTGTGATGCTTGGGAGTGTGAGAATACTTCGATAGTGGTAAGGGTTGGATGATGATGTTTAGGAGTTCGAGAGTTTTGATAGTGGCATGATGATGTTTATGAGTGTAAGTAAACTTCGAGGACGAAGTTCCTTTTAAGGATGGTAGAATGTAACATTCCGTTTGATGTTATGAGTATCTTGATATTGGATTATCTAGTGGATGATATTTTACGGAGCTAGCAGCGTTTGTGTTGGTAGTGTATGGAGTTGGGATCGAGAGAGATATAATGGAGTTGGTACGATATCGTGAGCCATGTTGTGGAAGTAGGAATAGTTGGTGGAGTTGGGGTTACGAGTTCATGTTTGGTCGGTTGGGGTTTTGTTTTGAATTCTTAGTTGGTTGTTTTGTCTTGATCGAGTTAGTATGTTTGTTTTTGGGTATGGGTTGAACTACGGGGACGAAGTTCTCTTTAAGGAGGAAAGACTGTAATACCACGGTTTTATGAGTCTTTGGATACTCTATCGAGTGGGCCTTACTCTGTCGAGTAAGTGTGTTTTGCGTTTTAAAATAGTTTCTGACCTGTAGGGTACTCGATCGAGTAAGCGGCACTCGATCGAGTACGTTAGTTACTCGATCGAGTAAGTGTGTTTTACGGGGTTGTTTTGACGGGTTTTGCTAATAACGCGAGTTTGATATAAAAGGTTTCCGTCAGTTTATCTCATCATTTTTAACCTTTCTAAACCTTTCAAAAGAAAAAGGAGTTACGTAGTTCTCTCTCGTCGCGTTGTTGGCAAATCCCCAAGGCTAGGAGTGTCGGATCATCTTGTTCTTTGCATCATAGTGTTCCTTGCGTCAAGGGTAAGATCTACATACCAATTTTATAGTATTTAGTTAACTTTGTTTAAACCCTAATTTTGGGAATTGGGGATTTGTATTAGTTTTGTGATTGTTAGTAATTATGTGATTATATGTTAGGAGGAGGATTCGTAGAAGAGGAATTTTGATACAACTGTTGAGACCGTCTGATTGTGTTGCTGTTCCAGGTAGGGTTTCCCTACTCAGTATTAGTCCCATAATGTGTTGTTGGTGTGTTGTGGTTGTTGAATATTATCGTATTCGTATTGTGACGGTTGTTGGTTTTGATTGCTGTCTAATGGTTGTGATTGTTTGTCTCTGGTTCTCGAGATGCGTTCTCGGCTGAGTGGAGTCACTTGCGGGAGTGGCTTCACGCCCTAGTTTCGCCCTCCATGGAACCCGCCACGGGAGGGGATGTGCACATTAATGGGACAGGGTTATCGCTCGGTATGATGAGCGGGGATTTAGTGGGTACGGCTGCGGTCCACCACTGGCAGGGCTGGTCTAGTGGACAGTCGGTGATGGAGATTGATTGGAGTGGGTGTGATTGTGTGTGTGACCGTGTGAGCTGCTTGTTTACTGTGTTGTTGGTTTATGTAAATTGTGTGATTAGCACTGACCCTGTTTAATGTTTTAAAAACTGTGGTGACCCATTCGGGGGTGGTGAACAGTTATTGAGTAGCTATGATATGACGCGTATGGGATAGCTGGGATGAGTCATCACGTGGCAGTTAGAAGTCTTCCGCTGTGTTAGACGATGTTTTATAGCTTTGATAGTTTTAGCAGTAGACCGTCTGAGAATCTTGTATTTCAGTTTAACAGTTTTGATTTTGATCATGTAATCACTTTAAATTATATTGTTATCTAAATTATGTTTTTTCATTGTCTTATGATTATCATTGCCTCGGGTAACCGAGATGGTAGCACTTTCATGCCTTAAGTGGTCCTGGTAAGGCACTTGGAGTATGGGGGTGTTACAGCATGTTTAAGAGGTCCGCACGACCTTTTGACTTCTATTAGCTGGCACATCAGGATTGTCAAAGTACAGAACTTCAACTTTTCCATCCGCATCGTTTGCTTCATGGTAATGCTCACATATTGGCCATTGACTTTGAACTTGTTGCCCTCGAAACTTTCTAATTCAATGGACCCAAATTTGATGACACCAGTCACTGTATAAGGGCCACTCCACCTGGACTTTAGCTTACCAGGAAACAGGCGCAGTCGGGCATTAAACAGCAACACTTTCTGCCGGACATGAAATTCTTGAGGTATGATCCGTTCGTGCCATCTCTTCGTCTTCTCTTTGTAGATGCGTGAACTATTATAGGCATTAAGCCTAAACTCCCCCAGTTCATCTAGCCGCAATAAACGGTTCTGACCACACAGCATAGGATCAAAGTTTAGTTCACAAATAGCCCACCAGGCCTTACATTCTAACTCAACAGGTAAATGACAGGACTTCCCATAAACCAACCGATATGGTGATGCACCAATCGGTGTTTTAAAGGCAGTCCGATAAGCCCATAATGTGTCATCCAGTTTTAGACTCCAATCCTTCCGTGATTTAGAAACTACCTTAGCCAAAATCTCTTTTATTTCCCTGTTAGAGACCTCAACTTGCCCACTAGTTTGGGGATGATAATCTTTTTGAACATTTTAATCACAATCTTAGCGTCACAATTAGGTGAAGCAATCGCTTCAACCCACTTAGACACATAATCCACAGCTACAAAAATATACCTGTTACCTTTGCTAGACGGGAAGGGTCCTTAGAAATCAATGCCCCAGACATTAAAAACCTCGACCTCTAAGATACCATTTTGTGGCATCTCATGTCTTTTAGAAATATTCCCAGAGCGTTGGCAAGTGATGCCTGTCGTTGTGTGCACCAAAGATAAAATTTATAATCCAAACTACTACTATAGCTAGTGGCAGTACGGGTCGAACCACAGGGAGGCGATACAATTATTAGTTGTCTAATTCTAGCCTAAGGTAACAAAAGTGAGGGGGATTTGATTTGAATTGATCTATAACTAATAGCATTAAATGAAAAATAAACTAAACAAACGGATGAAATCAAATATTAAAAGGGTGCTAAGATGGTCGGTTCACTATAGTTTCGGCGGCAGAATACTAGGTAGGTCTAAAACAAACACGTGAGACGGGAAAATAAGAAGTCCTCTCGGTCCATTCTTACAGGTAGCATCTTTCGATCTCGCTACAGGTCCCTAATATCACTAATACTAACTTTCGTCCTAAAAAGTGACTAAAAAGGTCTAAATTAACTTATCTCTTGATCTCATTAATTTAGTCGTCTTAACTAGGTAGGCTATCTCCCTTCCCTATCTTTCGATCTTTATTGGGTCGGTCAATTCCTAAACATTCAACTAGTCGCGTGCACTCGATTCGTCGAACATAACAATTAAATTAATTAAAACGAAACAATACTCACGTGGCCAGTCGATCGACCAGGGAACCCAGTCGATCGACCATGGCGCGATTTAGGGCTACTATTCTAATGCCGCCTATTCTACAGGTTCCCTACATCCTAGCACAAGGGGTTTAGCTACTCATGTTTACGATAAAAATAACAACAAGATTAACAAATAAAGGTACTGAATTCATGATTAAATTAACTAAACAAGCAAATAACATGAGACGATAAATTGGGTTTTGGGAAACTATTCTAGCAATTCTATACTACGAACGAAATACAGCAGTAAACTGAATATAAGAACAGTGAAATACCGTATGAAAGCAGGAGAGAAGAATTACGGAACAACGATCCAGAAACCAAATACAAAAGCAAATTGTATTGAAAACGAAACAATCTTAAGAACCCTAACTACTGATGATGAACCAAAACTGAATGATTATTCTGAAAACTAAGTTACGTTATAAAGGAAAAGTATGCAACTCTTATTCCTAAACCTAATTACAATGGGCTTTGGAAATCTCGTTCAATTAATTCACGTCAAAATTAACGGCTCGGTCGATCGACCATACAAGGCAGTCGATCGACTGCTCATCGCTGAATAGTAGCTACTGGAACTCGTGGTCTGGTCGATCGACTCTAAGCATCAGTCGATCGACCACTGTAGCTGGTACTATGCTTCTAATTCCTCATAAAGTTGTCTTTCAGGCCTCGAAATGCGCACCGAGTTCGTTCCTTGAGTAAATACTTCACGTCAAATGCAATTCCTAGTACTCGGGGACGGATTTAGCTTGATTTCCGCTGGATTCTTCACATTTCTGCAATAATGTACAAAAACACGAAAGTAGACGGAAATGGGGAGAATAGTAGCATAAACTACATAATGATGCTCTGAAATGCGTGTAAAATAGGGTGTAAAACATCATATACATGACACGCATCAAACTTCCTCAAACCAAACCCTTGCTTGTCCCCAAGCAAGAACTAGACTCGATTCTAGGACCTATTGGAATGAGTTCAATCTCAGAGCGAAATGCAAACTGAATAGCCTAAACCAATTTAATGCAACAACTAACAATCAATTAGCAATATGAATCATGCAAACGAGTTATGAAGTCGTTAAAAACTTGTTGAACCGTCAACTATAAAGACTTATCAAATCGGACTCTCACGGGTCGCTCATATCACTCAATAAATACAGGTGAAAATATGTAAAAGATAGAAAGAATTCATTTTGTAGTGACACTCACCTAACTACGACCTACAAGAGCATGCCTGCAATCTAATATGAAAATAATCTCTACAACCATATATATGCATTCCAACCAAACAAATGATCATGACACATGCCGAGGTAAATATGGATATGTGAGGTACTGGGTAAGAAGAGGCTAAAATAAATTTGGATAAAAACAAAGTTAAAAGCCATGCTAGTAACTAAGGAAACCAAATTATAACAACATCCAACTTCTTGCTCAAAATTCCAATCAAAACACGGTGCTTATAGCAAGCACAAATCTCAGAATCTCCGATATAATTGTAATTCCCCAAATGAAGATAATAAAGCATGGGAATAAAATCACCAACTGATCAAAACTCCAAAACGAATTTTCCAACCAAGATGTGATTTTCGATGCGTTCAATTTTTTCTTTTTCTTTTTTCTTTCTTTCAAATCTTTTTCAATTCTATTTTTCTCTTTCCTTCCTTTTTCATCTTCCCAACATCATCTCAAAAGAGAATATGCAACAAAAAATGAAGTAACAATCCCAAAAACTAGAACTACTAGCTTGACAAGGACAAGCTAAATGTAGGATGTAGTTAACGGGACAAAAAGGCTATTTCTGGCAGTGTGGAGGTTATGGGTAAAATGAACAAAGGGGTGACCTCTTCCACATGTGTCAACAAACCACAAACCGAATGCATACAGGTATTAAGCAGATTAAGTTCGTATTTATGCAAATTTATGTAACATGTCTTACAAGGAGTAACTACTCACAATCCTAGATAAACCGGTCATGAATGACACCGGTTATAGGCTCTAATAACTCAGAGAATGATGTAGTTTGCCAAAAATCAAAGTCAAGTCTCAAGATTCAGCGAATAAATTAACGAAAACTCGTAGATTATGCAAATGTGATTCTACTAATAACATGTCAATTAAGCAAGGCTCATGCATAAAACAACTGAAAATGCAATGTCATCATTGAAATACTACCGTTCCGACTCGACCTATATGCTAAAATAAACGTGCAAATTTTGGATTTTTGAAATTTTTCAATTTTTTGAATTTTTCTGTATGTATGGAGAAAATAAATAACAATGCAAGACAAAATGTAAACGTGAATGCAAGCAAATGGAATGCAATGCAAAACCCTTCCTCAAACCAAATCACACAATGTCCCCATTGTGCAAAATCATATAATGAAAATAGCAAAAGAAATGGGATTTTGCGAGAAAATTAATAAAAAGGACATGAAGTGGAACCCGGAAACTCACAAGACTTTAAGCGCAGCAAAGAGGAAACCTCCCCAAACCAGCGTGAGCTAGGAGGTTTAAGTAGCCAGCAGTGCCACCAATAAGTGCCTGAAAAGAAGCAAAAGTACCACGCGTAAAACCGAGAGAACAATTATTGAAACGCAAAATTATGTGTAAAATAAAGGAACGGAAGAAAACAGAAACGAGTCGGAGAATAAGGTGGAGGAAAGACTCCATCAATTCCGCAAATCGACCAAACTCAGCAGGGGAATGATCGAAAACAGGTACAGCAGCGAAGGGCGGTCGATCGACCACATCACCCAGTAGATCGACCAGAGTGAACAGGAACAGGAGCTCCTGGATGTCGCAGCTCAGTCGATCGACCATAAGGGGCAGTCGATCGACTAGAAAACCTGCTGTAACTTTCTGATTTCTTCAATTAGCTCAATGAATTGAGCTATATGGTCTATAAACCTTCAAACACACATAATAACGCGCCCAAAATTGCGCAAAACCCAAAGTAACTGTCTAAAGTGTATAAAATCATAAGCAAACTTATTAAAATGTGAAGTCTCGCGCACACAAAAGCATTAAAGAGGTCCAAAAGCAATAAAATGAATGGTTTTGTAAAGTTCTTAATCAACTAATAGTTGATCAAGAATGGCCATAGAATGGCCCACTTGCTCGGCTTCTGACTACAAGAGGTAGCCTCTACAGTGCTAATCTCTTCAGCTGCACTCTTCTCAACTCCAACATCTGCAGAATTCAACGGATCAAGAGCTTCAACATCTCCCCAATCAATGACCTCTTCTGACTCGTCAGAATCCAAATCGACTCGTCACTTTGACGGCTCCTCTCATCGGCTCTCTTCATCAGTGCCATAGCTAAGACATCCTAGACCGCCTCTTTGAACGATTGGCTCCTTCACAGCTGGAGTAACATACGGCTCTTCCTTCCCCAAACCAGCTTCTAAAACATCCAAAATAGAGAAATATTCCTCCAATTTGCTTCCAATCTGGGGCGGAGGTGTTATAGTAGAAACAGGCATAGAGACAGGCATATCAGGAAGCACAAAATAAGATTTCTTTACAGAAACCGTATTACAAGTGACTGGCCACATGGGGTCTTTCTTCTTAGCTGTCTGGGCAATAACAATGGAGTGTTTCCCTACTTTGAAGGTCAATGTCCCTGAGCCAACATCAATAACTGCTCCAGCAGTGTGCAGAAAGGGTCTACCCAATATGATAGGGATGTGGGCATCCTCGGGCATATCTAGTACAATGAAGTCAACAAGGAAAAAGAACTTTCCTATTTGCACAGGAATGTCCTCTAAGACTCCTATAAATTTGGACCGCGAACGATCGGCCATCTGATCTTTGTCATGTTGGTAACTGCAAACCTAGTCAATTTCAGCTTCCTAGCAAGATTCAAGGGCATAACACTAATACTGGCTCCTAGGTCACACAAGGCATTCTCAATAGAAAAGGTGCCAATACTACATGGGACTGGAAAGCTACCTGGGTCTTCTAGCTTATGAGGTGCAGTGTGGGTCAAATAAGAATATGACTGCTCAGTTAGTGCGACAGATTGCACAGTTTCAAGTGACTTCTTTTTGGACAAAAGTTGCTTCATAAATTTCATGTAAGCAGGCACTTGATTATCTAATTCAAGAAAAGAAACTTGTACGTTTAAGCTACGAATAACATTTTCAAATTTATTAAACGATACCTGTTCCTTCGTCGGCACCAATCTCTCTGGATAAGGGCTGAAAGAAGTAACTTAGCCCTCTCCTCTAAGTCTCTCATGCCGGCATCGGTGGATTTATGCTGAAAATACACTACCTTGTCTTTGTTGTAGCTTGACCCTTCTTCAGACTGTCTCAAAAATGAACCATTAACCGTCGTCGGGTCATACTTTGGAACCGGAATAGACCCATCAGCATTTGGGTCTTGCCTTAATATTTTCGAAGTAGTCGTACCCCGAAACAAGTGGTCCCTCAGGTTATTTGCATTGGAGGACGAAAAGACTCACCATCAGCAACGCTGTCAGTCGATCGACCATGAATGTCAGTCGATCGACTGACTTCTACAGGAACAGAAGCTGTTTCACTTCGCGAGTCAGTCGATCGACCGGGTATGTCTGTCGATCGACTGATATACCTGGTGATCGTCTTTTTCTTTCTATAATTCGTCACTGCCTTCTTTTTGCTTGGTTCTACCTTATCTTTTTCAGGGACATCCTCGACCATAGCGGGCCCATCAAGGGTAGACCCACTCCTCAAAGTAATAGCATTAAGGGTCTCCTTTTGATCCGTCTGCGACGGTAAATGCCCCAGAGCTCGAGTTGCACTCTTGCTAGCCAATTGAGCAATTTGGCTCTCTAACATCTTCATCCCGGCCTCTCTAGATTGAGATTCCTTCAGCAATAAATTTTTCAACTCAGTAAAATCAGAACCATGCGACTGTTGCTGCTGCTGTGGAACATACGGAGGCTTTTGGTACGGCTGCTGCTGCTTATGAGGGGGCACATAATTCTGCTGCTGCTGTTGTTGTGGAGGTGGAGTCGGATTTTGGACATTTTGGCTACTCCACCTCAAGTTCGGATGGACATTCGGCTCATAATAGGTGTTTGTCTGCCTATAATGTTGAAAAAGCAGCACAAGATCATAGGGAACGCTGCAGCTGTCTGCAGCATGTCCTTCTCCTCCACATCTCTTGCAGACGAAAGGACCGTCTGAAATAGCATTCACATGATAGATCCCTCCTTTTGAAGCTCCTCCCAACTCGTAGTTATCAAATCTCGCCGTAAGAGCCTCTAATGCAGCTACAGAAGAGGATTCAGCACTTCTCCTTTGATTTCCCCTGGAATTTCCATACTCAGCTTTATGGGTGGCCAAATCATCAATAATTTTCCACCCCTTAGTCTCTCCAACATTCTCCTGGAACCTACCACTAGCTGCCGCGTCCAGGATAGCCCTCTGATCGTTCATAGAGCCCATTATAAAATTGATTGCATAGACTCCATTTCTCAAACCCATGGTGCGGTATAGTTCGCACCAGCTTCTTGAAACGGACCCACGCCTCATGAAAATTCTCATCAGGACCCTGTTTAAAGCTTGTGATCTGAGCTCTAATGGCATTTGTCTTCGAGGCAGAGAAATATTTTTTGTAGAATGCCAAGGCCAGCGAATTTCAATCAGTGATCCCATTAGCAGCTCGATCCAGGTCTCGGTACCACTCCCTTGCAGCATCACGAAGAGAGAATATGAACATAGTCTCCTTCACACGGTCTGGGTCACACCTTTGGTGGGGGTATGGAACAACAATAATCAATGAATGTCTCCATATATTTGGTCGCATCTTCATTTGTAGGTCCCCCCCGAATTGGTTTCTCTCAACCAAGTTGATATAAGACGGTTTTGGCTCGAATTTCTGTCCATCCTCGGTAATGCGAATCCCTTATAGAGATTCTCACCACGGCTCGAGTGATGGCTATACTCGCTTCTTCAGCCATGTCTGGAGATGTGACGGTCTCAGCTAATGAAGTAGAAATAGGTGATGAAGGTGGATCCTCCTCAAACAGCTCGTTCTCGTAGTAACTAAACAGAGTACTCAGCTCTTCCTCTGTCGGCAATACTCTAGATGATCATCTCAACTCACTCAAAGTCTTCTCAATCTCAGGATTGAACGGTAGTAATTCACCACCCTGTGACCTGCGCATAAGAAGAAACTATAAGAAGAATATGAGAAACGTTTAAGGAAAAGATGTCCCTTAAACTAAAAGAAAGACTAAAAATAGAAACAACTAAAAAATTTTAAACAATTGCCTCCCCGGCAACGGCGCCAAAATTTGATGCCTGTCGTTGTGTGCACCAAAGATAATATTTATAATCCAAACTACTACTATAGCTAGTGGCAATCAGGGTCGAACCACAGGGAGGCGATGCAATTATTAGTTATCTAATTCTAGCCTAAGGTAACAAAAGTGAGGGGGATTTGATTTGAATTGATCTATAACTAATGGCAATAAATGAAAAATAAACTAAACAAACGGATGAAATCAAATATTAAAAGGGTGCTAAGATGGTCGGTTCACTATAGTTTCGGCGGTAGAATACTAGGTAGGTCTAAAACAAATACGTGAGACGGGAAAATAAGAAGTCCTCTCGGTCCATTCTTACAGGTAGCATCTTTCGATCTCGCTATAGGTCCCTAATATCACTAATACTAACTTTCGTCCGGAAAAGTGACTAAAAGGTCTAAATTAACTTATCTCTCGATCTCATTAATTTAGTCGTCTTAACTAGGTAGGCTATCTCCCTTCCCTATCTTTCGATCTTTATTGGGTCGGTCAATTCCTAAACATTCAACTAGTCGCGTGCACTCGATTCGTCGAACATAACAATTAAATTAATTAAAACGAAACAATACTCACGTGGCCAGTCGATCGACCAGGGAACCAGTCGATCGACCATGGCGCGATTTAGGGCTACTATTCTAATGCCGCCTATTCTACAGGTTCCCTACATCCTAGCACAAGGGGTTTAGCTACTCATGTATACGATAAAAATAACAACAAGATTAACAAATAAAGGTACGGAATTCATGATTAAATTAACTAAAAAAGCAAATAACATGAGACGATAAATTGGGGTTCGGGAAACTATTCTAGCAATTCTATACTACGAACGAAATACAGCAGTAAACTGAATATAAGAACAGTGAAATACCATATGAAAGCAGGAGAGAAGAATTGCAGAACAACGATCCAGAAACCGAATGCAAAAGCAAATTGTATTCAAAACGAAACAATCTTAAGAACCCTAACTACTGATGATGAACCAAAACTGAATGATTATTCTGAAAACTAAGTTACGTTATAAAGGAAAAGTACGCAACTCTTATTCCTAAACCTAATTACAATGGGCTTTGGAAATCTCGTTCAATTAATTCACGTCAGAATTAACGGCTCGGTCGATCGACCATACAAGGCAGTCAATCGACTGCTCATCGCTGAACAGTAGCTACTGGAACTCGTGCTCTGGTCGATCGACTATAAGCATCAGTCGATCGACCACTGTAGCTGGTACTATGCTTCTAATTCCTCATAGTCTTTCAGGCCTCGAAATGCGCACCGAGCTCGTTCCTTGAATAAATACTTCACGTCAAATGCAATGCCTAGTACTCGGGGACAAATTTAGCTAATTTTCCGCTGGATTCTTCACATTTCTGCAATAATGTACAAAAACACGAAAGTAGACGGAAATGGGGAGAATAGTAGCATAAACTACATAATTGAGCTCTGAAATGCGTGTAAAATAGGGTGTAAAACATCATATAAATGACACGCATCAGCAAGCATCACAAGCTGAAACAAGCACTTTACCATCGGCAAATAAAGTAGGCTAGTAAAACCAGATTGAAGTACCTTAGCCACGGTGCGCGACGGACTGTGGTGACCACCATAAGAAGATGAATGACAGCCCTCTAAGATTGTTCTGGTCTCCCACTATGGAATACACCGTCTGTAGAGACCGTCTGCACATTCCTTAAATAAATAAGGATCATCCCAGAAATATTGCTTAGCGTTATAGAGAAAATGCTTCTTCTGCTGATAAGAAAGGTCGACTGGCAGCTCGCCACTAACAACATATTTAGCCAAATCTGCATACCACGGATCATGGTTAGTATGGGAAGACAAAACAACAAATAACGAGTCATCGGGAAAAGAGTCATCAATAGGTAAAGAATCCTCTCCCTTCTGCTGCGATAGTCGCGACAAATGATCAGCTACAACGTTCTCTCCACGCTTCTTATCTTTGATATGTAAATCAAACTCCTGAAGGAGGAGTATCCACCTCAACAGCCGTGGTTTAGCTTCCTTCTTAGCAAGAAGGTGTCTCAGCGCTGCATGGTCAGTAAAAACAGTAACTTCTGACCCCATCAGATAAGAACGAAATTTCTCTAGTGCATAGAACACAACTAACAACTCCTTCTCAGTAGTGGTGTACTTCACTTGAGGCTCATCCAGAGTTCGGCTCGCATAGTAGATTGCATTCAAAGCTTTGTCTTTCCACTGGCCGAACACCGCTCCTAGTGCATAATCACTAGCATCGCACATAATCTCAAACGGCAAGTCCCAGTTGGGAGGCTGTATAATCGGTGCTGAAATCAAGGCCTGCTTTAACCTCAATGCATCGCTTTGTACCATCTGATCAATGAAAGGAAAGGGAAAGTGATCTTTCTTTGTCTCGGCATTTAGCTGTCTGTAGTCTATGCACATCCGCCAACCAGTCACTACTCTTGTAGGTATCAACTCATTCTTGACCACAGTAGTCCCTCCTTTCTTTGGAACTATCTAAACTGGACTCACTCACTTAGAATGACCAACAGAATATATAATACCTACGTCGAGCACCTTCATTACCTCAGCCATCACAACATCCTGCATCTTCGGTTTCGACGACGCTGACCCTATCTACAAGTCTTGTGATCTTCCTCAAGATCAATTCTGTGCATAAAAATGTCAGGACTAATGCCCTTAATGTCATCCAATGAATAACCCATGTCTTTTCTGTTTTTCTTAAGAACAGCTAACAAAGCGGCCAGCTGATCATCATCCAATTTAGCGCTAACAATGACTGGATATTGCTCTGTATCATCTAAAAATGCATATTTAAGATGAGAAAGAAGAGGCTTACGCTCAGGTATCTTTACCTCTATGGCTCAAAGAGTATTGATCATTTGTTCCACTCTCTCTCCCTCAGCGTCGGTGAGTTCACGCTCATCTAATGTAGCTTCTAGCAAATCCAACACAGCATCATTGTTCTCCGGGTTATCTGAAAACTCATATAAAATCATCAAAGGCTCTAGTGGATCCTTTATAAAGGAATCCAACCAGAGCTCATAAACAGGCTTGTCAACAATATCAACTGAATAGCAAGTATCCTCTATCATTGGGCGACCAAGTGTACCGGGCAAACTAAAAGTGATCGCATCATCCCCCACTGTAAGAGTCAAACGCCCTTGTTTGACATCAATAATGGCCCCAACTATACACAAGAACGGTCTTCCTAGTATAATTGGAGTCCGGGTATCCTAGTTATGTCTAAAACAATGAAGTCCACGGGTATAAAGAACTTGCCTACTTTAATAGGCATGTCCTCTAAGATACCCAAAGGTCGTCTAACATATCTATCGGCCATCTATAAGGTGATATTAGTCAATTTAAGGTGACCCACATTAAGTTTCATGCAGACAGAGAGGGGCATGACACTGACACTGGCTCCCAATTCACAGAGAGCCTTATCTATCACTTCATTTCTTATGGTACAGGTAATAGAAGAACTACACGGGTCTTTCATTTTTGGTGGAGCTTTATTGAGAAGGAAATTACTAGACTCTTCCATAAAAGCAACAGTCTCGAATTCACTAAGCTCTCTCTTACGCGTCAAAATGTCTTTCATAAATTTTGCGTAAGTAGGTACCTGGGTAATAAGTTCAGTAAAGGGGGCAGTTACCTGAAGTTTCTTGACCACGTCTACGAACTTACCGTACTGTCGCTCGACCTTAGCATCTTTCAGACGTCCTGGATAAGGAACTCTGGTAGCAATAAGCGGGCCTGCGACCTTCTCTTTACCTTTGACAGAACGTGTCATCTCCGCAGCTGGGGAAGACGACACGGTAGCGGAATTAGGCTTTGAAGTAGACTTCCGCTGGCACTGGCATTCGATCGAGCACTGTTTTCACTCGATCGAACACTTTCTTCAGGAAAAGTACTCGATCGAGGAATGCATACCTCTCGATCGAGTTCATCAAATTCAGCACATTTCGATCAAGGACCTGAATCACTCGATCAAAGATTGTTGTTGGGCAAATGACTCGATCGAGAAGGAGAACCTCCTCGATCGAATTTGACAGTTTGAGCTTCTCTCGATCGAACAGTTAGAGTATTAGATCGAGTACCCTTGGAGGAAATATCACTCGATCGAGAAGAAAAAGCATTCGATCGAGTTGCCTGACGATGTTCAGCAGGGACATCGTTAATTAACTCCTCCAAAATAATTTCCGAGATTTCATCGGAGTTATATCATCATCTTCCGGCATTTTCGGTCCATCATAGGTAAGACTGCTTCGGAGATTTATGGCATTGATCGGGTCACATTGAGGTGGGTGATTCACTTGACTTTGTGCGGATGAATGACGCGCAACTTGGTCTTCCAGCTCTACTATGGTGTTGTTGTCTTTATTGGTCTTCCTTTCAAGTTGAAGTGTTAAATTCAACACCATGGACTTCAACTCTGCAAGTTCTCCAATTGTAGAGGATGAATCAACTTGTTGTGGTATTAGTGTAGAAGGACGAGAGGTACTTGTCATGGTCAAGTCTTCATATAGTTTAGAAAATGACACTCCTTGCCTGAATTGTCTATAAGCACGGACCTGCTCCACATATGCCATACAAGTAATAGGGTTGTGTACCTCCATACCGCATCTACCACAAACTACCTCTTGCTCAGTTATTGCATAAACTTGTTCATGCACACCTGAAGTTTGCAAAATCTTCGAATTGCCTAACCTTCCACTGGAACTTTCCACCTCAGCTACCAAAGACTCATTTACGCGCCTACCGTCTTTGGGAATTCAATATTTAGCTACATGAATGTCAATTTCTTCAATAAGATGCCATCCTTTATCATCTTCAACATTTTTCTGGAACCTCCCCTTGGCCGCGTTATCTAGTATGGCTCTCTGGTCAGGATATAACCCATTGTAGAATTGGGTACATAGGAACCAACGTTTGAAGCCATGATGAGGCACAGAACGAACAAGTTTCTTGAACCTAGTCCAAGCCCCGCTCAGATCTTCAGTAGGCAATTGCTCAAATGCAGTAATTTGGCTTCTCAGCGCATTAGTACGCTGTGGTGGGAAATACCGTTTGTAGAAGGCTAAAGCAAGGGAACTCCAGTCAGTAACACCAGCAGCTTCCCTGTCCAAATCTCTCAACCATTCCCGTGCATCATCAGTCAAAGAAAAGGGAAAAAGAACTCTCTTGACCCTATCCTGTGTCACCCCAACAGCTAAAGGAATGGTGGAACAGTACTCTGTAAACAGTTCTATATGCTTACATGGATCTTCACCAGGTAATCCATTGAAGATATTTCTCTCAACTAACTGTATATAGGGCGGATGGATTCCAAAGATCTTTGCCTCTGTATTAGGAAGAAAGAAACCTTTGGGCAGAGAATCCACCGTAGGTTCTGAGTGACAGGCGATATTCGGCATATTGGCAAACACTGTCTACAGAAGGGCAGGTATAACAATGTTCTCTTCTAGAACAGATTTCCTGCAACACTAATAAAGCACTGGAATGAATATGAGATCAGTCTCAAGGAATAAATTCCTTGAGACGAGAGACAGACTTAAAATAAGCAACAAAATTACGCCACCTCCCCGGCAACGGCGCCAAAATTTGATACCGTCGTTCAGTACCAAAAATAAATACCTAAGTACTACTAACAAAAGTTAGCGGTAAGTTGGGTCGATCTCCACAGGGAGATGGGAAAATGTCTGCTAAACTAAGTCCGTTTGAGTCACTATTTCTTGGGGGTTTTCAATGGTTGTTCTAATCTAAGGAGATCAAAGTAGAGAAATAAACTAGAGGAAAGCAAAGAAGAAAGTTGATAACAATTAAGCAGAGAGAAAACAGCTAAGACAGTCGGTTCACCATCATTCTTAAGAAATGTAGTTTAGGGTCTCAGGTCAATGAAAATTCGATCTACAAGGTAGTGAAAATAAGATCCTTCCGGTCCGCTATTCGCCCTAAGACAATTCTAACTTAACTTCCGCCCTCATTAGAATGCCCTAATGTTCACTGCAGGTGTTACCTTTTCCAATCTTCCGATCCAGGTCAAGGTGTACGGAGGTTAATTATCTAATTGTGTCGACTCAAGTAGACAAGAACAATTATATGCAGCGATTAACAACATAGATCTAACTCGCATCAAGTTCTAATCACTTATTCATAATTTCCTTAAAACCATGGCTCCCCTATGTCTTAGCAAAAGAGGATTAGCTATGCATAATTATTGAGCAAACAACAACAATACATAAACCATAGAAATTCAACATAATAAAAGTATAAAGTAGAGAATAACAACAATAGAAATTAAGAAACTTAATTTCGGAGTTCTATTGTAATGGTACCAACCAAAACAAATATAAAGCTGCGATGAACCCTAGCAAAACCCTTGCACGCAGCCATATCTATACCATTTTTTCTGCTTGATTCTTCAATATGGCACGTAATTCTTCAAATAAAACAAAATAAAAACAATCCAGTAGGATTCAGAGGATGAAAGCAGCCAGGAAAAGTGGTGATAGTAGTAAGAAACCAACAAAAAAAGGTCCATCAGAGTAGGATGTCATCAAAACAAAACCGATGCAGGAGGTCACTGGAATCCCTGCTTTATCCTTTGATGATGAGTCCATTAATGTTCGTGTAGAAGATGAAGTCATTGTTGAGGATGTAACGGATGAGGAAATAGAGAACAATGCCTGGATCACCAAAAGACGGAAGAAGAACGTAGTTCTAAAGGAGGAGGAGGCAGATGATACCAATATGCTCAAATTCACACCAGAAGATACTAAGGAAGAGGTTGAATATTGGCAAAATGCTGTTTACTGCTTTGGGTTGGGAGCAAACCCTCCATGGGAGGTGCTTCAACGATTTATCCTTCGAATTTGGCAAAAGCATAATGTTGACAAGGTTTCTTTTATGCCAAATGGTGTGTTTCTAGTTCACTTCAAATCCAGTCAAGATAAAGACGTCGTCCTGCAAGTAGGCCACTTTATGTTTGATAATAAACCATTGATTGTAAGATCATGGGATGTGAATGTTAAACTATTGAAAGAGGACGTTAAGATTGTGCCTGCATGGGTTAGAATTCATGATTTACCCCTCAGGTTCTGGGGTAAATGCTTGCCCTCTACAGCAGGATTGGTTGGTAAATTTCAGAGAGCAGACCAGCAAACTACAGATAAAACAAGACTAGGGTTTGCAAGAGTTATGGTTGAACTGAATGTGGGACAGAAATTTCCTACTAAAGTGAAATTTATGGATGAGTATGGGAAGGTTATTTCTGTTGGGATAGAGTATGAATGGAAACCTTCAATATGACTTAAGTGCAAAGGAATAGGACATGAACATGCTACCTGCAGGAAGGGTGCTCCAATAATTCAAAAGAAAAAACCTGTGATGCAGGTATGTAAGCCTAAAGTAGTGACTAAGACACATGAAGCACAGGTCACTCAGCAAAACAAGGTAACACCAGTGCAAACACCTATTAACTCTCTTGTGAAACTAGTGTCTAATTGCAGTTCTACCCCCAAGATCGTTTATTTCACCACTGGTAACTTATAAAGCTGCTGTGGGGGGAACTGAGACTCCTAAGGTTGGTATTGGCCAACAAGGTGACCCCTCATCCACTGATCATAATGAATAACATAGGATTTTGGAATGTAAGGGGCTTGAATAATGTAAATAAGCAGAAATATGTAAAATGGTTTATTCACAATAAAGAAGCTAGCCTGTTTGGCTTGCTGGAAACCAAAATAAGTAGTAGTAATGTGAGTAATATCTCCCTTAATCTGCTAGATGGGTGGAGTGTTACAACAAATTGCAATTATCATAAAGGAGGAAGAGTTTGGATACTATGGCAACCAAATATTTTTGATGTACTGGTGCTCCAGTATGACCCTCAATTTATCCATACAAGGTTACCATAAGAGTAACTCAGAAAACCTTCTATTTAACAATGATTTATGCCTTCAATGAAGGGAGTGAAAGGAAGGATATGTGGGATAAGCTAGCTATTATTGCCCAGCAATGCTTGGGTCCTTGGGCCCTAGCAGGAGATTTTAATACAGTAATTAATCCTGATGAAAGATTGGGGGGTAATACAAAGCAAGAGGACATGGATGATGTTATAAACTGCCTCACAGTCTGTGGTATGACTGATATTCCTGCAACAGGGGCTTTTTATACTTGGAATAACAAACAGGAACCCTCTCAAAGGAGATATAGTAGACTGGATAGGTTCCTGGTGAACTCTAAATGGCTTGACTCTTTTCGTGAAATGGCAGCACACTTTCATCCTGAAGGGTTGATGGATCATACTCCGTGCATTGTAAGCAATACAAAGTTTGGGGGGACAAGGAAAGCAAGCTTCAAGTACTTTAATATGTGGAGTAGAGCACCAACCTATCTTGAGAAGGTTAAAAGTGAATGTGAATAGGACAAAATGTTCTGTTTTGTCAAAAAACTCAAGAGTTTAAAAAGGGTTCAAGTCTCTGAACGAATAGGGAATGCTTCTCGACATTGAGAACAAGGCTAGTAGTGCTCTGTGGGGTAATATCCGTATAAGACCCTCTAAAAATGATTATAACGTAAATTTTGTGAAAAAACACTCGATAGAATTTAAAAAGGTTCCTTTAAGTCTCGTAAATAGGGAATGATTTCTCCGATCATTGAGAACAAGGCTAGTAGTGCTAGAAATGCTCTCTAATTGACTTGCTCGAGAGAAGGAGGTTTTACGGATGTGAGATCAATTTCGGAGAAACAGAACCCTAATATTTTTATCTGATTGATTAGAGTTTCAAAAGGAGAAGAAACTCTCCTTTTGTTCCTTCATTCGGCCGTGGGTTTCATGAGAGGGAGTGGGCTTGTCCACTTCCTCCTTATTTATCTAAATTTTGCTAAAATGATAGGTTTTTATAAAGCCGGCTATTAAAACATCAACTAATAACAATGGTTGGAGGATGGACAAAGACGATATTGTATAATTTATTCAATATACATTAATTAAATATAATCGTTTATATTTAATTTACGAATAAACTATTTAATTCGCCTTAGCCCATTTTATTTAATCCGTATTAAATATAATATCTCAACATCACATTTTGACTAATTACTTTTCATGGAGCAAAAAAAAAGGAACATCGAAACAAGGTCATCCAACTTTTGAGGATCAATATGGTAATCAAACTTATCTAAAGCCAACCGTTATTGATAAACGTGGATCAGCGATAATAATACCAAAAGTATGCCCTTTGATCCTTTTAGAGATTTATAACTACCTGTAAGGACACCAACCCCAACAAGTCCTTGTGTACAAGCTATGTATGTGCAATGACGTTAGGAAGGATCCAACATCTACAACTTCTAGAAGGGAGGAGGGATGATGATGATCTTATTGCTAGAGAAATTGAAGCCCTAACAGCTGCAAAGGAGTTATCCCGAGATAGCTTCTTAAGCCAAAAAGCTAAGGAACAATGGTTGGAGGATGCTGCAATCATATTTTCATGGAGAGACTTGTTGTAAAAAGATGACACATTCTGCAAAGACTAAAAATACCGGTCCTTTGGGTAGTAGGAAGGATAAGTTGTTAGGAGGGATGTGATGCAATGTGGTCTTTGCCAATCCTTGAGACCTGACAAATGCGAGAGATAAAGCAGTGGTCTTTGCCATACCTGGACTGGAGATGGGTATAATAGTTCCTTTTTTAAGGATTCTTGGGAGATTGTTGGGCAGGAGTTTTGTGAGGCTGTTAAGGATTTCTTTGATTCTGGAAATTTACTCACCCAAATCAATGCCACAAATATCACTATGATTCCAAAAATTGATAGACCTACCTCATTCAAACATTTCAGGCCCATTGCCTGTTGCAACCTCATTTATAAGGTGATATCTAAATTGCTTTGCAATAGATTAGCAGTGGTGCTTCCTGACATTGTACATGATAATCAAGGAGCTTTTATCAAGGGAAGGTCTATTATTGAGAATGTCCTCATATGTCAAGATATTGTGAAAATGTATTCTAGAGAAGGAGTATCTCCAAGATGTTTATTCAAAATTGACCTGCAAAAGGCCTATCACACAGTGGAATGAGATTTTGTGGAACAGATGCTCCATGGGCTTAAGTTTCCTGAGGCATTTACCCAAAAGATTATGAGGTGTGTTACTACTACATCTTTTACTCTTTGCTTAAATGGCTCTTCTTTTGGATATTTCAAAGGCAAAAGGGGTCTCAGGCAGGGGGATCCTATCTCCCCTCTTTTCTTCACTATATGTATGGAGTACCTCACTAGAACTATTAAGTATGCTACAGCTAGATGGCCTTTCCAGTACCACCCTTTATGCAAATCTCTGAAGCTTACCCATCTAATGTTTGCTGATGATCTCTTAATGTTCTGTAAAGGAAATGCACCCTCTATAATGCTTCTTATGAGAGCCTTCTCCACCTTTTCTCAATCATCTGGTCTCAACCTGAACAATAATAAATCAGAAATATTCTTTAATGGGGTAAAGGATGACCTGAAGCAGGATATCAAGCAAGTCACAGGGTTTGTTGAAGGAAGCATGTCTTTTAGATATCTGGCAGTTGCTATAATGGCAGGGAGACTAACTAAAAAGGAGTGTAACAGCATCACTGAGAAAATGGTAGCAAGGATCAAAAGCCTTGGAGCAAAGAAGTTATCCTATGCAGGGAGGATTACACTCATAAATTCAGTGCTTAACACTTTGTATAATTACTGGGCCACTATGTTTATCTTGCCTAAGGAGGTCATTAAGAGGATTGAAGCCATTTACAGGAATTTCTTGTGGGATGGCAGCTCAGAATTTCATAGAGTGCCCATGGTCTCATGGGAGAAAGTTACTTGCCCTAAAAATGAAGGTGGACTGGGTATCAAAAAGGCTGAATTGTGGAACATTGCCACTGTAGGTAAACTGGTTGAATGGGTGTACTGTAAAGCAGACAGGCTATGGATAAGATGGATCAACCAAATTTACCTCAAGAATCATGACTGGCATGACTATATCCCTCCTAATGATGCAAACTAGTCGTGGAAGAATGTCTGCAAAAGTGAAGGAAGCTTTAAAGCATGGGTATAACAATGCTATCTGGACTGCTAACACCAAAGGGTACACCATCAGAAGTGGGTATGACTGACTTAGAATTCCCCACACTCTTCAAAGCTGGTCTAGCATTGTTTGGAATAGATGGAATATTCCTAAGCATTCCATTATAACTTGGGTAATCATGAATGATGGAATGAATGTCAAAGAAAAGCTGTATAAATGGGGTTGCTGTGTTGATGATCTGTGTTGTCTCTGTCACAAAGAGACTGAAACTACTGAACACCTATTCTTGGCCTGTGAATATAGTTGCAGGATCAGCACTAAAGTGGAGAGCTGGTTGGGGATGCAGTTCCCTACTCTCACAGTCTTCTAAATGGAAATAAGAAGCAGTTGCAGTGGAGATTTCTGACTGCAATTCTGAATGAAGTCTACTATAGTGATTGGATGCAAAGGAATAATGCACGGGTGAATGCTATGATAGTAAGGCCGGAGCATGTGGCTAAACAGGGTTAAATAATTGGTTGTCAAGAGGCTTAAATTTAAGCTAGGCAGGAATAGCGACCAAAATGCAATTGGTTGGATGAGAAACATAGGAATGTAATGCTCTTGTAATAGTGTTCATGTCTCTCTTCCTTGTATTATTTTGATTCTTTGATATAATATTTTCTCACATTTCACCAAAAAAAACAATAGAGATTAATGGGAAGAAGGCAATAGAACAAAGTAATTGATTAAAGATTAAGAATAGAGTAAAGAATACCGATTACAAGGGGGCAAAATAATCCAAGATTAGGGTTCCAAATGCAAAGTTCTAGGAGAGAGTAATAGGAGTAGTAGTCGAAAGAGAGGAGAAGAGAGAGGAGAAGAGGGAGGTCTATTGACTGCCGTCATAACTTATTTATCCTAATTACCAAAAAAAATCTCGAAAATTAACTCTAGGCCCGCATAAAACACATAGGCTCTCGATCGAGTGAAATGAAGCCACTCGATCGAGAAGAAAGCTTGACAATCCGTTCGATCGAATAAAGATAGTGCTCGATCGAAGACTTCAAAGGATGGCTACCTCGATCGAGTACAGGCAGAGCTCGCTCGAGTGATTCTTGGAGGATAAAGCATTAGATCGACCATTATTGGTAGCATAATGGGTCGATTGAGCTATATAAGCATGGGTGAAATTCTTGACACCTTCCAAGGCCACTTCACGCATCTCTAAGTGACAGATTCTAAGCTCCGATTCCTCATTCTCCAAAATGCATGAGATTAGGACAAGTTCAGGCTCGATTTCGCTCCTTTCTAGTTCATACCTACAATTTATACAAGACAAACCAAAGTAGACTATTCGGGGGCATTTGTAGCTAGATGCCACATAAATAACAAAGAAATGCGTGTAAAAATGAGGTAAAAACCTTATATAAAATACACGCATCAACGTAGGCGTGGGTGTGCGCCCAGCCTATATCTGTCTAGATGCCTTACCGACTTCCCTAATAGCAAGGTAAGTCCTCTTCCGCTTCCTAGAAGCGGTAGGGGTAAAGTCAAGGAGGTAAGAAGGTGGAGGTGGTGGTAGTCTACCCGTCACAGTAGTCAACGGTAAAAGACGGGATAAAGTGGGTGAGGGTAAAGTCACGGCCAGGGAAGTGGCTATCTTCCATGTCCGATGGTCAGCTGCCAGCCAATTCATAAAGGACATGACTAGAATGTCCATGACATTATCCTTATCTAAGTAGTGAAGTTCACGGGGAAAGTCGGGGAAAAGGCGGTGGGCTATGCGACTCACTAACCCACCACAAGCTATCGTGCCCGATAATTTCAGCCCAACAGTGTTAAAATGTTTAGCTATCATATGGGCGATGTTATAAACAAATAAGCCACCGCAATTGATGTTCAGGTACTCGGCGAAAATAGACTGCTCGACATTGTTAAAATTGTTAGGCTCGTGACGACCAAAAATGGTCTCTCCTAGCAGACGGAGAAAGTAACGGGTTGGGGGTAAGTGGACGTGGACACCACGTCGTTGACTGAAGGGAGTGTGTGCAAGTGTAGGCCAAAGCAGAGCCAGGAGCTTCATAGGAGCTCGAGAAGACCGTCACTAACCAAACTCAACCGCTCCCCAAACTCATCTAAAGTCCAGGTGAAGGTCGTGTTATACAAACGGAAGGTAATACACTTGCTCCCATGGTCAGTTGCATAGGCCGCAGGATGAAACGAAAAAGAGCTAAAAAATTCCAAGGTCAATTGTCGATAAGTGAGATCTGTTAAGGTGGCCAAACCCGACATTCTCGTCCCGTTGAGTAGCTCAACAACGGGCTCAAAACATGTCGAAGTCACGTCACATTCCAGTAAATGTAAAAATCGACTGCGGTGGGACGGGGGAATGAAACGTACTTGCGGAAACTCAGGTAATGTCTCCGTAGAAGTGTCGACCTCGCGTCGGGCAGCAGCTCATAAACCAGCAGCGCGAAACCTCGTGGTCGTCCCAGAGCGCGACCCAGTAGCAGCAGCAGGAACAGTAACAGCCGCGGCAGCAGTAACAACGGCGGGTGTAGTAGTAACAGGTGTAGTGACTGGTGCGGGTGTCAACACAGCAGGGGTCGACAACACTGTAGTAACAGCAACGGCAACAGTAGTAACTGGTGCGGTGACAGTGGCGGTGGTATTACCAGGGACCACCGTCTGCGAAGTTGGCGGAGTAGTGGCTGAAGTAGACGCGGAAACCATCGAAACGGGCTTCTCGATATCGGCGTCTTTAATTTCCTACTATCCATACTACAACAAAAGCAAGTTCCAAATCAACATATAACAACTAATTCGAATTTTTCCCCAAATCGATTTTTCAAAAACCCTAATTCGCACAAAATCAAGGTAAAATCGCAATTAAATATTAAATAAAAGGGAAAGGAACTTACTTGATTAATTACCCAGCAAAAGATCAATTAAAATCAACAAAAACACAACTAAATCGAAATAAGATGATTTTTCGCAAAACCTAATTCGAAATTAGCCCCAAAATTGTCGAAAATTAATGAAGTGAATAAGGGTTAATGATTTAATTGATGACTGAAAGTGTATTTGGGTAATTTATTTGGTAATTTAGGGAAAAAATTAGGGATTTTGGTTAGAGAATGGGGAGTGTCGAAATAATTGGTGTTTTTTTTTTAAACAAACAAATGAACAAAAGTAAGGGAAGAAGAGAACTCCCTCGTGTATTATCCGCTCATTGTGCTCGATCGAGTGGTTTTAAACTAATCGATCGAGAGCTTTTCTCGTCATTTGCTCGATCGAGAGCTTTTGTTACTCGATCAAAAGTCCCCAGATTTTGCCTGCTCGATCGAGAGCTTTACATTACTCGATCAAGGCCTTTTTCTTGAATATTTGCTCGATCGAACACAAAAAGTGTTCGATAGAATGCTTTCCTCTTGGCACGCTTCCCAATGAGCATCACCTTCCCAAAACCTGCAATTTACACAAAAATACTTCCCGGAAAAATACCAAAATAACAGTACGCAGTCTATTCCGTCATAAGTGAATAAATCTACCTAATCTAATGCTATTATCTATAACTAAAAAGCAATAAATGTCTAACGGAAATTTCAAATTACAAATTGTTTTTACAAACGGGATAGCGACCCGTTTTATCTTCCGAAACACTTGAACATCCCGAAAGAATGCTTCTGACTGGAGGACGTCCCTTGAGCATCGCAGACCGTCCCTTTAGGCCTCCATGAACTTGAATTAATCGAAGGAGAGTAGTCCGCATCTACATACGCCTTTACTCTCTGCTTTTCGTTGTCGAGCCTGTCCTTCTCTTCTTCTTTCGCGCCATTGACACCGTCTTTAGCAGGGAGCTCAAATTCCAATGCACACTTATCACCCGGACCTTCAATGTCCAATCCGCCTAGACCTGTAACAACAGAAATGAAGAATGGTCCTCCATATTGTTCCAATCTGGGGCGGATGTGTTAATATAGCAGCACATGACTCAATATTGTCAATCGGAGGTTCCGTGTCAGGGTCTGTCGAGGGAATAGCATTGCAGGGGTTGACTTGCATAGGAGCCCTGCAAACACTAGACTGATAGAAGGTCAACTCTTCATCACCTACCTGAAATGTTAAAGTCTGCCCCCCGACATCTATTACTGCGCGAGCGGTAAATAGAAATGGTCGTCCTAAAATGATAGGAGTATAAGAGTCTTCGGGGATATCCAAGACTATGAAGTCAACGGGAATAAATAACTTTCCGATCTTGACAGGTATGTCCTCTAAGACACCTAAAGGTCGTCATAAAGTATGATCGGCCATCTGTACGATCATATTGGTACAATGAAATTTGGTCAAACCAAGCCTCTTAGCAAGAGACAATGGTAAAACATTCACACTAGCTCCTAGGTCGCACAAAGCATTATTAATTAAATGGGTCCCAATGTGACATGGTATAGATAAACTACCCGGGTCAGACAACTTAGGTGAGGTCTTGTTTTGAATAAGGGCAGAGCCCGCTTCAGTCAAAGCCACCGTCTCATGGTCATCAATATTCCACCTACGTGCTAAAATGTCTTTCAAAAATTTCATATAGGAGGGTACCTGGGTTAGTAACTCAGCAAATGGTACAGTAACATGAAGACTTTTCAAATTTTTGGCAAACTTACCAAATTGTTGCTCAATCTTCTTGCTCTGCAATCTTCTCGGAAATGGGACCGTAATTGGAATAACTAGGCCGTCATTTCTCTTCGACAACGAATTGTCACATTAATCATTAGAATCACTTGATCGAGCAACAATGCCTCTCGATCGAGAACTTTTCTCAGCAATAGTGCTCGATCGAGCACTTTGATCCACTCGATCGAGATCCCTCTTTTCCCTAGTGCTCGATCGAGCACTTTGATTCCCTCGATCGACCGCTTTTTTAACAAATGGACTCGATCGATCACCAGAAACTCCTCGATTAAGTGCTTTAGACGGAATAGTTACTTTTTCATCATAAGACATCTTTTCTTGAGCAGTAGCTTCAGTCCCCGAGTAAGAATGTTCTGTTAGAAATAATTAATCTCATTATTTAACATATTCATATATGTTGACATTTAATTTAGTCATAAAATTAAATCTAGATCTTATGCATGCAAACATAATTAGAAATAGAGAAGAAATCATCAATCCTTATTATGATAGTTTCGGATTTAGGGCACAAGTGAGTTCTCCTTCTCACTTGTTCTTGAGCTTTCCTTACAAATGGAAGAACAAAGATTCAAAGATAGAATCCCTCCTTAAAGCATATACCCAAGATGACCCTTAAAAGACTATTATTATTTGATCTAGAATAATTATAATCTTACTAAAATGACCCAAAACTATTGTTTTGATCTCTATTATTTCGATATAGAGAGGAAGGATTTTGGAGTTTTTATTTCTCTAAACTTCTCTAAGTTTTGGTTGTGTAAAGAATGAATAATACACTAGTGAATGTCTTAGTTTATATCACAATATAAATTGTAGAAAACCCTTTGCCTTTGCTCTAGGAAAACCGGGTATAGGTGGTGGCATGGGCCAATGCATGACCAAGATGCTCTTCACAAAAGCAACTAGGTGTGCATGGCTATCAAATAGGTTTAATGATTATGCTTCTTATATATTATAAAACATAATACAAACCCCAACCTACCCCATTATTTCGGTACATATATTGTAAAATGGAAAGTCCATTTTACAATTTATTTGTCAATTTGTCACATGTAACATGTTCCATGACATTATGTGTATAAAATATATTTTTAACAATTAAAAATCAACATATTAATAAAATATGTCACTTATAAAACTAACCTAGTAATTCATAATTACTTGTACCAAAAAGTGTTTCCGAATTATAAACTACAACATTTTGTATTTATAATAATTTATTCATTCCGTAAACAATAATTTCATCTAAGTAATAATACAATTCGATTACTTAGACCGTATCTTATTTAATCAAATTACAATGAGACACGCAAATATTACTTCCAAAATCGTCTGTCAATTTTAAGTAATTTAATTAACTCGTATCGTCATACGATCAATTAAATATTCAATTAAGAGTATCATCCTATAGGTATGACCTTACGGGATCAACTGATCACCACCGTCGTACGACAGTAATGTCAAACTCTAGTAAGCCAATCATTACCGATATGTGTGGACCAGTTGACTGTAAAATGTTACTTCCCACATGTATTCTTAAATATGAGATTTAAACATGTGATCATCATGATCAACAGTTGTGAGCGCATTATTGTTGGAGGACACTTATTCCAACAAGTTCAACATTCTTTTCTGATATTTTGGGTCCTTCATAGGAAAGACCACTCCTTAGACTGATCAGATTTACCGTCTCATGTTGTTTCTTGTCAGGTTGTGATGGTAGATGACCCGGTTGTCTTGAAGCTTGATTGGTAGCTAGTTGAGCCATCTGGGATTCAAGTGACTTAATGGAAGCATCCTTTACTTGGTCACTTTTCTGCAATTGAATAGTCAATGATCGCACCATCGACTGCAACTTGGCTATATCACTTATTCCACTAGAAGAGGCACCTTGTTGCGGCAATGGGAAAGACAGAGGCTTTTGAAAGCCTTGTTGTTGAGCTTTATGAGGCGGTACATAAGCTTGTTGCTGCGGTGGAGGTGTAGGATTCATGACATTTTGACTAGTCCATCTCAAATTAGGATGAAGTCGAGCTTGGTTGTTATAATAGGAGCCTCCTTGCCTATATTGTTGAAAGTCAAAGACTTTCTCCTTCTTAGCTAAGCAATCCACTGCAGTATGACCATCAGTACCACCACATCTCTCACATGAGATGGTCTCTTGTCTAGTCAACTAGTGAACCGTCTGTTGATCCCCTTGGCCTGCAACTCGAACTTATCAAATCTTGCATTCATGGCTTCCAGTTGAAGATAAACCTAAAAATAACCTTGCATGTTAAAAGTTTCTGGTTCTAAGTGATTTTTAGGACATTTTGGTTTATTTATGGATTTTATTGTTCATTTTATATAATATTGGCATTAAAATGTGATTTTTATGATAAAAATATATTTTTGGACGCAAAATAGCTAAACTTTGAATTTTTCAGTAGTTTTTGGATATGTTTTCACATATATTATCTACTGATGGCCTATAAACTTTCATGATAAAATGAGTTGTTTTGCTCGAAATATGGATTTTTTAAGTTATAATCGTATTTGAATGGGTAAATAGGTTAATATGAGTTATATTTCTAATCTGGTCATAGAAATTTAGTATGTTGTCACATGAAATTTGACAAGATGTGTGTAAAATATTTGGCTATAATGAAGTCTTTATGCATGATTTATGAATTTTTGATGAAAAATCACATAAATAGTGACTATAATTAGTAATAATGCTAAAACATACTTCATGACTAAAGGAAAAACATCACATATTGCATTTTATCATATATTTCAGATCTAAAAGTGAAAAGTTGATGAATATAATTTTTCTCATATTTTTATGGTCATAATTGTTAAAATCGATAAATCGCAACATTGTTTTTCTCGATAAATTTTCGAAATTATTAACCTAAGTTTTGAACATTATGAGTGTATTTTGGGTCCATTTATGAACAATATTAAATAATAAAGTTTAATTATTAACCTAAGTCTTTAAATTTCAAATTTCGAATTTATTTGAAATTTTTATAATTTAATTTGAAGTTTATAGCATAATTTTGTATTTTGGGTCCATTTATGAACAATATTAAGAAATAAAGTTTAATTATTGTCAAAATGTTAGTGGAGACTAATTTTGAGTCCTAAGAAGGTTAGGGTAATTAACTTGTACATAAATATGAATTTATGTAATTATTGTGATTTTAATAAGTTAAATCACGCAAATCCGTAAAAACCGATTAATATACGATATTGGCTCTTAAAGGCGATTTAGCATAAAATTTGGCATGCTCATACATATTATAATGCTGCATTTTATTTATGATTGTCATATTTTATTTTTATGTAATTTTACTTAGTATGGCCTTAGTTTTAATTGGTATTACCCGAAATGTATGGGAATATCGATTCGGTTGTAATTATTGTGATCTCGTATCACCGTTTTGTAATTTAATAGATTTATTTTTATTTTAATTACAAATGTATAATAGGAAATTATATAATTCATTTTGTAATTTATTTATTCCGGAGTACCTTGAAGACGGTGCCACTCGAGAAGGCGATTCATCAAAGAAAGTGTTGCCTTGAAATACGTGCCAAGACCGAAGTTCAAGGGACCAAAGGAGTTGGTTTCCGAATTTGTAATAGTTTATTAAATTTACTATTTTAGGAAGGCCATACTAGGATTTTATTTTTATGATTTGCATTTTATTTATATGTTGCATGGATCGCTAAATCGCCATAACTAAACATGCATTTTAAATCGAGTTTATCGACCGTGTCAATTACAATTATCGTAGTTCACCGCTTTAGTTCACTTAAAACGTGTTAGATAATAAATTGACATGACCACTCGATAAAATAAACAATTGAGACTTAGCCTTACCAAAAAGTAGAAACCATGAAAACCTATTTCATGAGGGAGTGCACTCGGCCCTACCGGGGTACAAACCTTGTTACGTAGGGGAAGTGGGTGATAAATGTCTACCCACCGAATTTATAAAGATAAGGGTTGTATTCGGCTTTACCGATGCCCAAGTTGATGTAAATTTGGATCATGGACACATTTATTCGAAATTTGGGTTGAACTCAACTAAAGTATTCTCGACGGTTACCGGATGTGTTTCGGGCTAAAGATAAATAATAATGTAATTTTATCGACCAAGAGTTCTAAAAGTAGAATCCATTAAAGAGTTAATCCACCGAGTTATATTGATGAGGGTTTTATTCGGCTTTACCGATGCCCAAGTTAATATGAATTTGGATCTTGGAATCATTTATCATAGTTGGGTTGAGGTCACTATGTAAATGCTTTACTTGTTATCTACTAGTATTAATAAAACGATAAATGTTAAGTTTTCCACTATTCCGTTATCATATTGTTCTATTTATTTACCACAATTCATATACGATATCGTTTCGATTTTTGATTCAAATCTCCATTAAAACATCGTAACTAAAGACAAATATGAATTTGCTTCTAAAACCTCATATGAACCATTGCTAAGGATCTCTTGTGAAGAGTATAGATAAAAGTTATTCGTGATCAAAAGGGTTTTTGATTCTTGACTAACATATCTACTTACAATGAATTGTTTCTCATATGCTTAATTGAGTTAAGTACTTTGAAACGTTACATCATTTTGGTAATGAGATTTGTTTGAAATCAAAATTGACCAAAATACCGTAACCACTTCAATGAAAGTTTTAAGACTAAACAAACAAATGAAGAGTAGTCTTTATGAATTTCAATTTTGCTTCTCTTAGCAAAGACTCATTGAAATGAGTGGGTGCATTCTCTTAAACCGTTAAGAAAAGGATAAGGTTTTAAAGAAGTAAAATTAGAATGAAATTGATACAAGGTAATGTTAAAAGTAAAGTTATTGAGAATAGCGATACTAAACCTATCAATCCCGACCGATAAAGTTTCCATTGTCGTAATTGTTGGACGCTAGAAAGGAAACTACCTCAAATTATTGAAGAATCAACAAGTTAGTTGTGGGACATCTAATGGGACCTTTTTC